>NC_041333.1:32126467-32366467 GCF_004354835.1 Perca flavescens | reverse complement strand
ATGTCACAGGTGGACATATAAATCAATCTAGCACTGGAATAATTTGAGCCTGAGATTATGAACCACACCCCCGTACACCACATCAGGTTTTCACTCTATTTAGTGTCTACGAAGGGAAGTAAATATCATGAATCTGCAGCTAACTGCTGGTGTTTGCCAGGACGGCTTTACAGCTCTGTCATAGCCACTGACTTTCACTCTGATGCTGCCAGTGATGGCATTGGTGTGTGTCTGTTTTTGAGTTTCTGTGTGCACGTCTATGTGTGTGTGCTTTAGTCTCAGGAGAGGCACAGCTCGTTGGGTTTCTCAATGGAGGCTGTCTCCTGCACTTGGCAGCTGTGTGTGTGTGTGTGTGTGTGTGTGTGTGTGTGTGTGTGTGTGTGTGTGTGTGTGTGTGTGTGTGTGTGTGTGTGTGTGTGTGTGTGTGTGTGTGTGTGTGTGTGTGTGTGTAACACTGTAAAAACAACCTGTTGGTGGGTTGCATTTTGGCTTTCAAGTATATGCAGTTTCCTATCAGCTCAATCTATCTAGTTTCCTTTTCCAGATCACTACACATGCACATGAACAAACTTCTTTTGTGTGTGGGAGTGTGTATGTGCCTGCTGCCCCTCCAGGATTTATTGTTGTTCTGTGGCCCAAAGTAAATGAATGACGTATCAGTCTTGTTTTCTCTCCTTCTATTGTCTGAGAATCATCTGGAAGTGTTTTAGACGCCGATGGCTCATTGCAGGGCACTCTGAATCATTCAGAGACTACCCATAACAATATTTCCATTGTTTATTTGTTTGTATCTCTGTGTTTTCCCCCCGTCTGGTTGGAGAAAAAGAAAAAAACAATAATCGAGACAAGTAAAGGATAAGTTTGCACAAAATTGTTGGAAAATCTCCCTTGGGTCTCCACTGGTCAGTGAAATATCATGGATTGGGCTAGTTTTTTTTTCAAAGAAGATCTGTAAATGTTTTTTTATTTTTGTATATTAGAAACAATCAGAATTAAAATACAAAAATCACA
The DNA here is from genome assembly GCF_004354835.1 of Perca flavescens. Lineage (NCBI taxonomy): Eukaryota > Metazoa > Chordata > Actinopteri > Perciformes > Percidae > Perca > Perca flavescens. The sequence goes on along the minus strand of NC_041333.1, from coordinate 32,365,456 downwards.
CTGCATTTTAAAAAACGTTTGCATCGCAAGAACTTTGTAAAATTTCAATGTCTCTTTCTTATTTTGGCATTTTTTTGCATTAACAACAATTACATTGGTTTTCTCCCCAATTTTCTCTTTACTTTGTTTTCTGAGCTATGGTTGTTGTCAGGGTCCTAATTTTCTAGAAATTGTGACGGTTAGTGTTGTGGAAATACGACAACTTTTCGGTGTGGGGACATAAAACTCAAATAAAAATCAGTTTAAACCAGGCGCCTGGGTAGCTCACCTGATAGAGCACGTACCCATATATAGAGGTTTATTCCTTGACGCAGCGGCCGAGGTTTCGACTCTGCCCTGCGGCCCTTTTCTGCTTGTAATTCCCCCTCTCTCTCTCTCCCCTTTAATGTCTTCAGCTGTCCTATTTAAAAAAAAGTCTAAAATGGCCAAAAAATAATCTTTAAAAAAGCAAGTGTGTGCGTGTGTCTGTCTGTCTGTCTGTCTGTCTCTCAGCACCAGGTTGTAGGACATCCTGCATGCGTGTGGGTTCACATGAGTCCGTCTGTCTTCCTGCTGTGTGTGTGTAAAAGGGTAAATGTAGGTGGGTATTGTACTGTATATGAATCTAGCGATTCTTCTGTGAATGTGTGTCTCTGTGTGTGACTGCTCATCCCACCGTGTGTATGACTGTGTGTGTGCGTGTGTTTGTGTTGGCTGTGGCCAGCGGAGATCGATGGTCTGTAAAGTGGATTCCTTATTGGCCTGTGTGCTTTGGCAGCTCTTGAAAGAAGCCCACTGATTACACTTCCAGATGTGTCTCTCTCTCACACACACACACACACACACACATACACGCTCACACACACAGTGAAATAAATAGAAGATTTGATATATCTTATGGGTAAATATTGTGACACTCTTTGGTTCATCTTAGGTTTTTTGATGTTTTTGTGTGGATGACAATGTGAAACTCTAAAAGATAGTTTAGGTTTTACTGTGCTCGCTCGCTCTCTCTCTCTCTCTCTCTCTCTCTCTCTCTCTCTCTCTCTCTCTCTCTCTCTCTCTCTCCAGTCAGTTAGACTATAGACTTCCAGAAAGTCTGGAGATGAAAGTGAGAGGAAAAAATCCATTTGTTGATCTTAATGAATTTCACAAACGGTTTGGGAAACCCGGGGAATAGTGTAGTTTTAGGTTTAAGCATGATCTTGAACTCACAAAAAGTCATCATTACTTTTTTTATGTGTTTATTATCCTGTGTCAGTACAGCAACGTTTCCAAAACCATTGCCAAATCCTTAATCTATTTTTCACCAAAATAATCTAGCATATCATTGATTTATTATTTAACTTGTACAACTAATATCCCTTAATAACTAAGTAACTACTTAACTAAACCTACCTTTAAAAAAAATGAAAAATCTAATACTGTAGGTTTAGATTTAATTTCATTAAAATGTTCAATTTGCTAAAAATGTTTAAAAAAAATTGTAAATTCACTAAATATATTCTACAAATTTGGTAATTGTTGTAAAAGTATTAGTCATGACATTTTTCATAGCACAAGTCAAGAGTTATTGGCTATAAAATGATATTCAACCATACAATTAATTCTTGGTCGATCTTCAGAAAACATATTTTCAGGAAAAATCCCTCTGAGATAGATGGTATTTGTGACATTGAATGTGTAATTTTGTTTCCACCTTAAATTATGTCATTTCATTTCAGCTTGTCTGTATGTCAGAGGGTGGGGGTGTATGGAGGTGACAGAGTGGCTGTGACAGGATCTATGTGGCTAATGTTGTTAGCATGGAATCCCTGCATACCACCAGCATGTCATGTCAATATCAATTGACTGCTATGGAAGATGGCTGGATAAACAGGGAGTAAAGGGTTTGGCCTGTGTGTTTAGGAGAGGGAGGGGGTGTGTATTTAGTGACTTCTAAGCGGGTTCAGTGTGTGTACGTTATGTATGTATGTATGTGTGTGTGTGGCCCAATAAAAGCCTTGCTCCTGACATTTTTACTGCAGGTAAGTGGAGGCTGAATTTATGGCGCTTGTTTAGAGGTCTGAGGAGGCTTGGCTGGCAATGAGTAGGACACACACACATGCACACTTATTAATACACATTTCTTTTCTCAAGTTGACTTTTCCATGTCTAATCAGATTCATATTCATGCAGCCTGAAAAAGTTCTTACAGAATGCTGAAGTCACACTCTCCTACCGGTGGATTTCTGCTCCTCAGTGTCCAAGCTTGTCCACGGATTTAAGCTGATGACTCACAAGCCACACAACAGATTGTGCGTGTAGAGCCAAGCAACTTGTAAACAATATGGCAATGCTTTGTGTCAAAAATGTTCTTAGACATAAAACAAGAAGCATTGGATTGTGTGGCAATGAAACACAACACCAGCAGGAGGACACCGAGATGTCTGAACAAACAGAAGAGAAGTGAGTCCTGGCCTGCGACAGACAGAGCAGACAAATGGCTTTGGAGAGGCATAAGCAAGGATATGAGAGGAAAGAGGAGAGGATGCCATTCCCCTGTGGCTGCTTGGCTTCCAATACAATTCACCCCAAATTTGACGAGGAAATGAAATGGGCTCTCCCCTCCCCTTCCCTCCGTACAATACGATTAATTCCCTGTAAGATGCATTCTTTTAGACCCAAGAGAGAGACACGATAATGTAGGATTTATTTGCTCTAAACAAAGAGGGTAGGGTTGGCTGAGTCATAACACTTTACTCTCCACCTCAGCTGGCTGTTTGTCTTTCTTTCTGTCTCTATCTCTCTGTCTCCATCTCTTTCTCTCTGTCTCCATCTCTTTCTCTCTGTCTCCGCCCTGGCTGTCCTGCCACTTGGTCATTATTTTCATTCCTGTCTTGCTGGCTGTGGACGCCACGTAGGATTTGAAACATCTGAGCTTATTGTGCAACTGCTTTGATGAAGCACAAGTTGTGTGAGCTGCTGTAGAAGCTGAAGCAACCCTAACCATCTAGCAATGCAATGCATGCAATCATGTTTTCACCTGGCAGTAACATCTGTCCTCAGTTATCCAATCACAAATGGACAGCTCTAAGTACAAATGTGAATGCACCCAGGGTGCATTAAGGACACATTGAGATCTGATCACTCAGAACACATTCGGATGTGGCCTCATTCTTTTAGCTGTGTGTACCTGAATGTTGCCTGGGCCACACTGAAGGAAGTATGTGCTCATTCGCAGAGATCTGACACCACCCCGCTTTTATCCCCGTCTCTCTGGAGCTCTGTGCCCCGTGGTTGCCTGAAAAAGGCGGCCGTGTCGACGGCACGGAGGTCCCCGGGGTGACCTCCAGTAGAAAATAACCTTGTTTTTAGTTTCATCAAATGTAACCTAATTTACGAATATGTAGGATATTACTACAGGCATTCATGTTCATACGTCGCAACGTCTGCTCTTGCTATTAAGAAGACGGCGAGCCTGAGTGGTCAGAGTGAGCAATAAAAGTCCCCCATTATTTTGTTATTTGAAAGCGTTTATTATGAAGCAACAAAATCAGGAAATGTTGGGTCTTGATCAGCAAACGGTAAAATAAAGCAGATATCTGAAAGTACAAACAGGGACACAGGAGAGAAACTGAACTTCAAACCGAAGAGATTCAGTTAGAAGCTACATAACTACTGAGAGCTGAACACAGAGACTTTTAAAAACATCTTTCTCTCCTGCACAGGTTCGGTAGACTGCCGGTGGCAGCCTTACTTTTAGGTTCATAAAATGTACACAACAATTTGGACATACTAAACACATACCGCCGTCGGGAAAACAATAGTAACGTCCTTCGGGACACAGACAGCTGGTAGTCAGCGCTTTTTCATTAGTCATTGCACGTTTCTGTTATAATGTATAATTTATCATTTTATTTATTTTTATTATTTAGTCACAACGGAAATGTACACACACACAACAGACAACAGTAACAAAAAGCATTTTTCATTAAAATATGCAGGCTATTTATATGCAAACGGAAATTATGTACATGTTTATTTGCGTATTAAGATAGAAAGTGAGATATGATCACAAGTGGCCACTCAGGACGCATGTGAAGACACATTCTAAGGCCAGGTGAGAACTGGCTTATAGAGCTGTCCAATTGTGATGGGATCACTCAGGACACACAGTATGGGATAGCCAGGTGAGAACAGAGCCTCGGTCTGTCCCCTTTGGCCGTCTCTGTGGTGTGATAAGGCCAGCTTAGGGACACATTAGGCGAGGCAGAGCGTTGAGATCAAATGGGATTGTGGAGGATTTCCAGGAACACGAGGCTCTGGCTTTGGGAATCCTCTTCGTTTACCCCCCTGAGAGGAAGCCTGGCATGGTACAATATTCATCACCACTGTTCACACAGCCACAGCATGTAGCACTGTCTAAGGACAGAAGGAAGGAAACAGAAAAGAAACAGCCATCTTCCATGTCAAAGTTAGGTTTAGGCATGAAAACGACTTGGTTGAGTTTACAGAACCTTTATAATCTGGATTAAGGCACCAGTATACTAGAGTATCAAAACTGCTAGATGGATGGTCGAATAGTTTAGGAAACGTGAACGCCTTTCATTGCCTTGCGATAGTCCAGACGAAAAATAAAATGATTGCCTCACTGTGATCACTTTCCAGAGTTGTAAAATCCAGTCTCATAGTGTTATAAACAGCTCTGCAGTGTTTTGCTGTCTGATAAGCCTTCAAAGTCATAGATCTTTTTCTCAAACTGGCCCTCCTGGGTCCTATTTCATCACTTTGCCGGTACCTTAAACAATACGCCACCAACACAGCCCCTTGCTTTGTTTCAGTGCAGGACCACACTGTCTGAGTGCCCGCTAAACATCATCATGGTTCATTTAAATGAATGACCAATGCTGTTTTTTGACATCCTAAGATGATATGCCTCATCACGCTACCACTGCTACATTCATACCACCAGCTGTAATGATACGACAATACTCCTCCTGCACCCAGTCCTGGCTTTTACGTGGGATGGGGTTTTGGGGCAGCACTGTATATGAGTAGGTCTGTTTTATAAATAACATTAAGGTATTTATTTGTGCTGTGTCGGAACTCCAGTAAACAGTGGACAGCGCCAGTTTAGATTTGGCTTGGACTACTTCCCAGAAAAAAAAAAGAAATGGAGTGTGGGGGTTAGATTGAGGCGAGAGACGGTGAGGAAGGAAGTAAGCAAATTCTGTATGATTGATAAAGGCCTGTGACCCTTTCACACACAGCCTGTAATGCACAGATGACGAGGCATGCACACACTCCGTCTTTCTCACACACGCGTTTATTCACAGGCGGTGACACACACAAACCCTGTAATTGAATATCGTGCAGAAAGCAAACATTCTCCTGTAAACATATCATCTGTCACCTCTATAGCTTAATCCATATCCTTTACGCCAAATGGAGAAACACACGTGCACACACACACACCCCTGCAGCCTGTCAAACAAACAAATGAGGCTGGAGTCCCTGTGAAAGTCATCACCATGACCATCCCAGCTTCATCATCACGTTAGCCTGCTCCATTACACAGCAACACGATCTGGCCTGAAATCAATTAGCTGGCCATGCTAGCACCGTGAAGTGTACACTCCCCAATCTTTGTTTTGGTTTGATGGAAAAACAATGTCTAGCGCCCAGAAGGGAGTTTTAGATGTGTGGGCGCCACGTCTCTGACCAGATGAAAGATGCTTTGTATCCGTTCTGTGAGGGAAATTATTTAAGTGTTCAAGGATTTATTATTTGTCATTTTACAAAACAGTATTGCTCAGTTGAATTTGTTTTAGCCCCCTCCACGCGACACACACAGATCTTCAAAGTTTAAAATAAAATAAGAATAGATTATACAATGTTATAGAACAAACTGTGTATATATATATATATATATATATATATATATATATATACCTGTGTGTGTGTGTGTGTGTGTGTGTGTGTGTGTGTGTATATATATATATATATATATATATATATATATATATATATATATATATATATATATATATATATATATATATATATATATATATCAAAGGTTTGGGGTCACTTAGAAATTTCCATTCCACTCCATTATAGACAGAATACCAGCTGAGCTCAGTTGCATAGTTTTTTTAACCAGGGCAGCAGTTTTCGGATTGCATTATGTGCTTACATAATTTGCAAAAGGGTTCTCCAATGTTTTCCCAGTTAGCCTTTTAAAATGATATCAGACTAGTAAACAGAATGTGCCTTTGGAACATTGGATGAATGGTTGCTGATAATGGGCAATGTAGATATTGCATTAAAGATCAGCCACTTCTAGGAAAACTAAATTATAATTGATATTGACAAGGGATATATACAGTTACATAAGCAAGCATACATACATACATACATACATACATATATATACATACATACATACATACATACAGTACAGGCCAAAAGTTTGGACACACTTTCTCATTCAATGCGTTTCCTTTTTATTTTCATGAATATTTACATTGTAGATTCTCACTGAAGGCATCAAAACTATGAATGAACACATATGGAATTATGTACTTAACAAGAAAGTGTGAAATAACTGAAAACATGTCTTATATTTTAGATTCTTTAAAGTAGCCACTCTTTGCTTTTTTATTAATAAGGGACACAATTCCACTAATTAACCCTGACAAAGCACACCTGTGAAGTGAAAACCATTTCAGGTGACTACCTCATGAAGCTCATTGAGAGAACACCAAGGGTTTGCAGAGTTATCAAAAAAAGCAAAGGGTGGCTACTTTGAAGAATCTAAAATATAAGACATGTTTTCAGTTATTTCACACTTTTTTGTTAAGTACATAATTCCATATGTGTTCATTCATAGTTTTGATGCCTTCAGTGAGAATCTACAATGTAAATAGTCATGAAAATAAAGAAACACATTGAATGAGAAGGTGTGTCCAAACTTTTGGCCTGTACTGTACATACAATTGGAACACAGTTATGTCAAGCTAATGACAAGCATCTTGTGGTCCATTCAAAGAGCAAAACCCACCACTCAGTATTTCAAACCGGTCTCAACTCACAGCCTCTTCTAATTTATTTTGTTTAAATGCCCATATTTTAACCTGAAATGAATTCAACTGTTCATGTGCACAAAAACACACCACACTCATAACGATCATGCATACATACAGGCTGTCAGAGTACGCCTCCTCATTTGTCAGCAAACACACCCTTTCAGGGGTCTGCTTAGTGTTAAATATATGGCCTCCTTCTAATCAGTGTCCCCTTCAGGCCATTATTAATGCTCTCTTGAAACCAACAGCAGGACCAGGGAGAGATCTTTTTCAAGGCAACATGAATTCCCCTTCTCTTTTCACCTCCACACCCTCTTTTTCTGTGACATTTATTAGTGCAGCAGAACCTTCAAAAGACATCCAAGAGCTAGGAACAAACCATGCCCACATGACTGGTTTCCTTCTTAACATTTGCTCTCAAATTGTTAAGAAGGTCACATATATGTATATGTGCCATTGTCAAAACAAGCACGTCGATACAGTAAGTTCCCTAATCATTGTCAGCTGTTTTCTATCAGCATATTGAATTACTTTTCCCCCTCTGCAACTTTGTAAATTTGCAGCCAGCCTGAATGAGTGATGGTCTTTTTTTTACATACACCAAACTTTATCTGAGCTATAAAAGCATCTCCTGTCCCATGCTTCAAATGTACTCACTGTCTCTTAATCTCTTTATTATCCGCTATTCACAAGTTGGACATAGAAAACTGACCATTGCTTGCCATTTGTTCCTGTCCGTGTCGTGTCCCATGTTGGACTTCAACTCTGAACAATTTGTCTCTCAGTTATTTTTGTCCTGTGCTTGGTCTGACCAGGTTTCCTTTATCCACATGAAGACCATCTTCATGCAAATTTCTGAATATGACTCTGATACATTCTAATAATGTTGCTGAAGAAGTGCTGACATTGATACTTCATGTTTGATCAGTTTGACCACACTGTTTCTGCTATCAGCTACAGGTGTTCATCTAAGATCTTGTGTGACCCGATGTGGCATATTTTTGTGCCCTTTGAAAGGGCATCTGTCTTATTCCGGTCTTTTCTATTGACTTGCAAGCAGAACAGAACCATCTTAGATCACAGAGGTGACCTTGCTGTTGTACAGTCCATATATGGGTTTCACTTACTCATTCTCTCATAAACTCATATTTTGGTGTCTTGTGCATAATTTCTGAGGGAGGTTTGAGACTACTCCGAAAATATATACTATGACAATACAGTGTAATAGTAAATATAATTTCTTCATCACCGTCACCTCTACTCTTCAGCGCGGCATGCACTGCCGGCATGTGACGCACATCCACGGATCCTGCGCTTGTTTATTTGGATTCTAAGACCACACACGTTGATGTGCCAAAATGCCACTGCCTTATTTCTGAGCAGAAAATCTGCAATGGTATCACATTCAGTCCCTGGATTGGAACAACCCAGCTACTTTGACTACTTTTTCTCTCTGTAAAGCACTTCCATTTTGTGCTATGTGTACCTATTTACGTACTTTAAATGGTGGTTGACACGCCTTAGGTGAAGTGTTTGTGTCTCTGATCCTGTTTGGACTGCAGTCCTGCACTTTAAAAATCTGTGGTTGTATATGGGTTTATGTATTGTTGTATATGTTCATGCAAGCCCTGTTTGCACACCACGATCTAACAAACCAGCATACTCAGCCCCCAAGAAAACACATGCGCACACACAGACACGGTCCATGTGTGTTTACCTGATCTGTGTGCAAACATGAGCGTGTACAGTATGTGCTGTGCCATAAGCACTCTGGCCTGTGACACGCAAGCATATGGCACAAGTATCACTCTATGACAATATACCGTAATGAAGGACACATGTACTATATAAGACATGTATGTATGTATGTATACTGTACAAAAGCCTTACCATCGTCACACCCTCTCTTATTCTTTAATACACCGATATCTTGAACATATCATTCCAAACCATTAATATGTTGGCCATTATTATGTTTTCCACCAGATTGTGGAACCTGGCTGCAGGAATTTGCTACCATTCAGACACAAGAGCATTAGTGAGGTCCAACACTGATGTCGGGCAATAAGGCCTGGCTCGCAATCAGTGTTCCAGTTATCCAAAATGGTATAGCTTTGAGATTTAATGCTCTGTGCATGCCAATCATGTTCTTCACCAAACTGGGAAAACCATTACTTTATGGATCTGTTGGAAGCAGACAATTATCTAAAATCATCGCTGTATGCTCTAGGATTGAGTTTTTGCCCCAATTAGAACTAATGGGTTTTTCCATACAAATGTGCTGGCTCGGCTCGGTTTGGCCTGTCGCATTAGCCCAGCATGGCAGGGGTGTGTCTTCAGTGCCGGAGAGTCGGTGACCTTTGTACCTGCTCTGAGGTGGTCCATCTCGAGCGCAACTCAGCCACTAAAACTAGTAATGGAAGTAGGACCAACAGTAACTTACTTTTTTTTTTGGTGGATGTGAGAACCTCATTCTAGACTCCATTTTAGAGTTCAGGGTTTTAACATGAATATTAAGGTTAGGGTTATGCTTCAAGGAAACCTCTTTTTGTGTATGTGTCTGTGAGAGAGTGTATGTGTGTGTGATTGTTGGATGACATGGTGCTGAGACAGACACATACAAGCCATAGCTTGCAGTTAAAGCATTAAGCCTAATAGTGAGCAATGCACTTCGCCTCAAATTAGCTTAGTGGATGGTACGTGTGTGTGTGTGTGTGTGTGTGTGTGTGTGTGTATGTGTGTGTGTCAGGGTAGTCTGTGGACTTGTCTGCAATTAACTGCGTACAGGTTAATGCGTCTTCATATCTGAATGCCATACGTTTTGGTGTGTGTACACACACACGTGTTAGTGTGTGTGTGGTAGTGAGTAAAGTGCCTGAAGGCAGACCCCGGTATTGATGGGGATTACTAACACTTAACCGACACCACTGAGACTGCAAAGGGACTAAATGATTTAGAGGCAGTGGCCTTAATGTAATGAAAGAAAGCCCAAGAACACACATACACACACATACCTACATTTGGGTGCTAATCCTGTGAGCTTACATCTCCATTAACACTAACCCTGCACCACAAACCTACTCCGCCAGCTAGCTAGCACTCTGTGTTTCCCTGAGGATATCAGAGACACTCTCTCTCTCTCTCTCGCTCTCTGACACACATACAGACACATACAGCCTTAAGGGATGTCAGTGTGGGTTCACAGCAGAGTCATAGAAGTATGTGGGAAAGTGAAAGTCTATTAAAAGTGTGTTTCTGTAAGTAATCTATATAACGTGTGAACGTTGTCATTGCACTTGAGTATGAATTAATGAATGTACTCTGCAATAACACCATGCTGGAATATACATAGAACTGAACTGATGTACTGAATTTACACTGAACTTTCAATGATGATGGAGGTTCCCCCTAACCACAGCTGCAAAAAAAACAGGCTGAATTGTATTTAATGTGTTCAGATCCAGCCTAGTCTCCAACATATTACATTAATCTACAACTAATTTAAAGTAGCAAATACACTTGGTAAAAACGTAATGCCACTCAGATTATTATTTTCATCATGCAATACCTTCCGCAAAAATGCACCTTTTTATATTTTAAATAGTGAATCATTTACTTCCATGTTTGCTTGCTACCAGTCTTCTTTTTCATTACCTTTGTATGTGCATTGCTTAGTTTGTGGCCGCATCCCATCAATCAGCTAGAATAGCGTGAAACCAACACGGGGATGTAAATTGCGACACTCACTTGCATGCATGTGCGCCCTTGTACAATACCAAAAACAGAAACCCCCTCATAAAAACATTGCTCCATATCACTAGTGGTCAAAAGCTCCACATGGTACTAGGGGTGTCCCCGACTAAGGATTTACACATTCAAATCAGAATTGACGAATCTTTCTATAGTCGACTGATAGTCGAATCATCTGTGTGTGTGTGTGTGTGTGTGTGTGTGTGTGTGTGTGTGTGTGTGTGTGTGTGTGTGTGTGTGTGTGTGTGTGTGTGTGTGTGTGTGTGTGTGTGTGAATGGGTTGGGAGGGGCACGACACTAGTCAGCAGGAGGGTAACATGTAAACCGCAGGCGCGTATGGACGCGTATTTCGCATCCGCCGCATGCATAACCGTCTTAATTTTAGGAACTGTGTATCCTGGCTCAAGTGTGCGCATTCATTCTTTATAACCTTCACCGTCCACAACATTCACTGGCCTCATTGTGAAGCGAAATAAACTCTGCAATTTTGTCCGGGATTTCTCTTTTCCTTTTCTCGGGCAACGGCGGTCTCAAATCTAGCTTTCTTTGAGTTAGTTTTGGCGCAGCTCCGGTACTACTACTACTACTACTACTACTACTACTAGATGAACTGCTGTCGTCAGTCTGATACTGTGGGTGGATCTAGAAAAAAGACTAACATATTTTAAGTCCCAACATATGATATTGCTATTCGTAAATTAAAAGCGCCATTATATATGAAAAAGTTAAATGTCTTTATTGGTAATAAACTTACCCGTTTTAAGTGGAAAGCCATGTTTGTTGTTGACGAGTGGTAGGACATGAGCTGTTGGCACAACTTGCATTTTACTTTTTTTGGATCTTTTACCATTTGAAAGTGCATCCACACTTTAGATTTACTTTTTCCAGACATTGTTAAGTAACGTTAATCTCCTCGTCTGATGCTCCTCGTCTGTCGCGGATCAGGGAAAGTGAAACTTAAATCTTTCACAGGGGTGGTTGGATTTACACACACACACACGTAAAAAATATTTATTGAACTTTTCTTTCTTTCTTTTCACGTTTTTTTTTACAGCATTATCATAATTAAAGGCTGTATATAACTTAATATAAGCGTACAAAACCCGTAGTTCTGTGTGAAATTAGACATTGAGCACCCCCATATTGCCAAAATGGTATGATCCTCGTTTCATAATAACACCCGCGAAGATCCGACTGGGAGATTGGTGGTCGAATCAGGCTCCGCATATCGATGCATCGAATCTTCGACTATTCGGGGTCACCCCTACATGGTACCTTTAACCTAGTGGTAACGTTTTGTCATGCACACTTCAGAAGCTGAATGAAATTTATGATTGATGATATAAATATGTTTTGTAGGAGACAGGCTGTCTCAGACAACGCTGATGAATGTAGATGAACCCTCGATCAAAAATGTCCTTTGACTACTTGCCTTTCCTTGTGAAAACTAACTGACTGTCATCAAATAGCAAATCACAGATGGTTCCGGTACCTCTCATTAAAATGCAACCCAATGTAACACCAACATTAACTACTCTTCAAAATGACTGTAGTGACTAAGTCCTATACTTAGCCGCTACTGGTTGCTAATTGCGATTATCGTTTCTAACGTGTACTCAGACAAAACGATATCCAGTCCTTTCCAGTAGTTTGCATTTTGTGTCGTTTATTTTTGCATCAATACAGGAGCTTAAATTACTAGGGCTGTGCTCGATTGAAGAAATTCTTAGTCGACTAAAACTCATTCAATTGTATCGACTAATCGATTAGTTGATTTAATCGACAGATCTGTAAATCTGAGTTTCTCCGCAAAGGTTCATGCAAAAGCACCACTTTAATTCTTGTGTTTACCAGAGATGTGCTCGTACGAAATAAGTCATTCAGAATGAAAAAAGCATAAAACGCGACTAATCGACTAAAGAAATCTAAGTTGACTAAGACCAAAACGACCGATTAGTCGACTAATCAACTAAGAGGGAGCAGCCCTATAAATTACCCAAGCCAGTCTAGGTCTTGATAACACAAGGCAATATCATGCCCCCTGTGGCTTGGAAGAAAACAACTCATATGGCTCCTACAATTACCATGGAGATGAATTGACATCTCTCTGGTGGAGTCTTAACAAAACCTGAACATTATATAAGCTTTACAAATACAGAATCTTTTGCAAAGCTGTTTATCACATTAGATTTTAGAGGTGTGCCTAATAACTCAGTGCAGTTCCCACCTGAACTCCCACCTGATTTACGATCTGTTTGTTAGTAACAGCCTGTTCTTGTTTTCTCAGTGCCGGCCTTCCCAGTAACATGAGTACACATTCTTACTCTCTCTCTCTCACACACACACACACACACACACACACACACACACACACACACACACACACACACACACGCACCATTACATATTTTACAGCACCCATAATAAAGGAATTAGTTCAATCAGCCCCCTTGCACTAAAGCCTAATTGAATTAGCATTAACCAGGCATTAGCATCTTAACTGCACAGGTAACCCAGAAACAGTGGCATGAGGACTTAGAACATTATTCCTTCACGTGTGTGTGTGTGTGTGTGTGTGTGTGTGTGTGTGTGTGTGTGTGTGTGTGTGTGTGTGTGTGTGTGTGTGTGTGTGTGTGTGTGTGTGTGTGAATGGGTAACCGCTTTATGTAAAAAAGCTAGGTCAAGGTGTTGGTCTACCAGGAGCCTCAAGAAATAGCTTCAAGGCTCAATGGGCCTCATGCAAGAACATTTTTGTGTTCTTATCCTAAATCTCTCTTGAGCAGTTTTCACATATGAATTCCGGAAATGTCCGAGGAATCAGGCCCCCACTAGGTTGGAGTTTTCTCACATGTCGGATGCTTTCTCACTTACTGGAAATACCCCGTTTGGTTTAGGTGAAGGGTGGCGCTGGGTAGAGCGTGCAGCAGGACAGGACATGACGCAGATTACACTGGTCACAGAGCCGTTCGTAATTTGGTCATAAACAACCAAGTCTCTTGCCATTCCTTGAATTTGTCTGACGATTTTGGCTTTTAGTTTTCTGCAGTTTTTATTGGAACGGTTTTCTACTGAAGAAAAAGTTCAGTGAATCATCATAATGAATGGCCACAGTATTACAGTAAAGCACTGATGCTAGTGTTTGAGAGGCGATTGTGATGTGTGTTCATATCCAACTGTGGCACCCTAAGCCCCTGTTGTAAGGGTATACACACACACACACACACACACACATCATCCCGCCGCAGTGTGATTAAATCTTTAAGGAAAGTAGCACTGGCTGAAGGGATAAGTAGGGCCAGTATGTGGGGACGAACAGCTGGGTGGAGAGTGGCTTTTAATCCTGCTGGGTTTTAACATGATGGAGAGAAAAACAGCAATCCATGGCGTGTGTTTTGAATCCTGTTCCTGCCAACGTCACATTTTCAAAGATATAAAGAGAGAAATTAAAAAGAATAAAAAAAAGTCAGTGAACACATTTGGAAGGGCAAGGACATATACCTGGAGTAAAAGTATTGAAAAAGTATTCTAAATATTATTCTAAAAATAAGGCCTCAATGTTATTGTCCTTTTGTAGGATTCAGTAAATATCGTAACGTCATAAATAAATGTTTTGTGTGTGTGTGTGTGTGTGACTTTACAGTTTACTCCGTTTGGTGGGACTTGGATGGTATACATAAGAACAGGTTTTAATTAGGTCAGTGTTTTGCTTTACGCTCTTGACCGTGGAGTGTGCGCGAGCTCTGACCCGAGTCTGGCGTGAGTCATGAAAGTCAGGAAAAAAAACAAAACGTCTTGTACCGTGCTACTATCAAGCTAACTGTTCAGTTTGAACAAAAACTGAACATTACAATCTTCATGAAGGTGGGATTTTTTGCAGGCCGGTTGTATTAGACTTCATTATTTTTAGCCAGATCAGGATTTTACATTAGGACGGGGTTTCTCCAGAGCCAGTATGGGAAAGACAAATGATTACAGTAACCAATAACTCTTTTAATGTACTGAGGGCATGTGTAAGATAATATAAGAAAAAAGAAAAAACATTTTATCCTGTTACAAATGAAAGAAATCATGTAAAAAGTATCCTTCTTTTACTATTTATTTTCAGACTGTATGATCCTAGGTACAGGAAAGCATTTGGGAGCATTATTTATGTCAACAAATTCAACTCCAATCAGAACTAAACTATTAAACTTAAATAACTTCGGCTTTTTTTATACCACAATGTCTTGCTCTTCTCCAGGAAAGACTGATCATAAATTTAAATTATTTTCCATAATAAAACCATTAACCCCTCTATCAGCAAACGGTAGTTTCGGTCTTAAACTATCAGTATCGGCCTTCAAATAATCATATTGGTCAAAGCCTGGTCTGATAAACATAAAGCTCTTCCTAACCTTCTGCCAAGCTCTTATCATCCAGAAAAGCCACCGCTGTCAAAACCTTTGATCTGCCTAGCTCACCGGCTATCAGGGAGCAGACTACTGTGCGTGTGTGTTTCTGTGTGTGTGTGTGTGTGTGTGTGTGTGTGTGTGTGTGTGTGTGTACATACCCTGAGGCCTGGCCAATCTCAGTCCTGCCGCAGGCCGGTGACAGGTGCTAATGCTGGGGCGAGAGCCTGCACGGGGCTCCATGCTCCCTACTGTGATAACACTGAGCAACCTCCAAAAGCATACAAACACACACACTCACTCTCACACACACAGTGGCTTAGCTTCCTGATAACTTTGCTGCACTTCAGAAGCAGCCGTGTGTGTGTTGGATTGATTTTTCAAAGGATTCCCCTTTAGTGCCAGCAGGCCCTCCATCAAAGCTGGCCATGAGAGCTTGTTAGGTGTGTGTGTGTGTGTGTGTGTGTGTGTGTGTGTGTGTGTGTGTGTGTGTGTGTGTGTGTGTGTGTGTGTGTGTGTGTGTGTGTGTGTGTGTGTGTGTGTGTGTGTGTGTGTGTGTGTGTGTGTGTGTGTGTGTGTGTGTGTGTGTGTGTGTTTAAAACAACAGTCCTGTGCCTTTGAGGTGATATGTTATTATGTCCTGCACAATAGTTGATTTAATGTTGGATGATTGGGATGTGTGTTTATATGTGTGTTTTTGTAAAGGCTGAATTGAATTTTGTAGCTCTAAAGGTCCATCTGGACAGCACAGCTTAGGGTTACTGAGTGAAGTGTGGCTCTTTGCTTATGAACATACAATGCGCTGAAACCTCCAGCTGACAATTTGGCAGAGGTTTTGCATTCCTATATATTTTAAAATGTCATTATATCGACCTTTTCAAAGCTACCCACACAAGTCTTAGTTAGTGGGTGGACTTGTAGAATGGTAGGATTTTTAAGCACATTCCAATCAGGCTCTCATGCCATTCATTGCAATAACGTGATTTCAATCACTTGCTACAGTATAAATGATTATGAATGAAACATTCATACATTTTTTCTCTGATGTTTTAGGAGGCTTTCACACCTGCCTCATTCACTTCAGTTGAATCACAATAGAATTTGTTTTCCCCGTTGGTGCGGTTCATTTGGGCAGGTGTGAATGCGGCAATCACACCCCGATGCGCACCAACAGCGGACCAAACAAGGTACGCTTTCAAACGAACTCTGGAGCGGTTTGTTTGTGAAGTGAATGTGATCTGACCTCGAACAGACCCAACTGCTGGAAGAACTGCGCATTTTTGGACTAAACCAGTTGCCGTAGTCAGCTGCGCTGTGCTATGATGAAGGGCTACATTCAACCTGTGCAGTTGTCTCTCCAGAGTAGGACTTGCAAAAGCGACGTTTTGTCTCCTGGCTTTTTCTCCTCTCTTTGCTTTTTTCCCTGGCGGTTCCGTTGGAATTTTCCCACGTTAAAGGTGCTTTAGGTAGGCTTGTGAAGATCCAGGACTTATTCCAGGACTCATTCTTCACTGCAATTCGCCTATGTATGCTAACTCATAAGACAAACATCACGCATTAAAAGCTAATTGTTAATGCTAGTTAAACTTACCCGTCGTTTTGTTTGCCTGTTGCGCTCTGCTGATCTATCTTCTTCCATCATATTAATTAGGATCGTATTACGCTGGAGCCTTCATCTTCTGTGTTCAACCCTAGTCTTTAAATGCCTCCGTTCGAACCCCGTTATGAGGATCCCGGCAAGGCACAACAGGATTCATTCCGATGGCCTCCTCAATGCTGGTTTGTTGTTGTATGTGGCGCTAAAGTCAAGTGACAACGCTATAAAGACTGTTGCCGCGCTTGTGTCACTCCCTTACCCCTCCTACCATTTCCTATGGCCAATTGGCCAGTACGAATGCAAATGGATTTTGGGGGAGAGTAGTTAGTAGAACTGTTTAGAAGTGGACTGTTCCTATAACTACATTCAACTACTTGGTCGGAAAGAGGCTATTGACACGCTGGCCCTTATTGGTGCATCTGAACAGGAGGCGGTGGATTTTTGCAAATTGCACTAGAGGCTGTAGGTGGTGCCAGAGGAGCCGGATTTTATTTTTAAATGACCTGCTTCATGTAGTTCTACTCAAACATAGGGTCAGTTTCAGCAAATATGACAGAAAGTTGGTTTTATAAATCTTACCTATTGCACCTTAAATTCTGACCAATCGAAGAGCAGTTTAGTAAATATGTTCAAAGACACATTTGGCCAATGTTTGACTTGTGTTGTTGCATTTCTTGCAGTCCTGCAGTTTGTTTCACCAATTCATCAACTGATTCGGACCAGAGCAAACAGTGTGGTGTGAAAAGAAACCGAAACAGCTGAAAAATGCTACAATGTATAATTCTTTGCCTTTGATCCGGACCAAATAAACCGAACTACGGAAGTGAAAGCACCTTTAGTCTAGCCATAAACTGAATACTTTAACCTATTCGTCTTGTGTAGTTACCAGTCACCTTCAATCTACTGTATGTCCATCCGTGTATTCTGTATTTCCAGCATGCACACAGAGATAAAGACACAGTCACATGGATGCTGGTCTTTCCAGGAAAAGAGGATCTCTTGAGTCCTCTTTTGTACTTTTTCCTTTGAAGTCATCCTGTCTGCTTTCTCACTGGGGTTTTGCTGATACCCACAAGACCACTAGAGAAACATTCCTGTGTGTGTGTGTGTGTGTGTGTGTGTGTGTGTGTGTGTGTGTGTGTGTGTGTGTGTGTGTGTGTGTGTGTGTGTGTGTGTGTGTGTGTGTCCACTTGTCTGAGAGAGAGAGAGAGAGAGAGAGAGAGAGAGAAAGTTTACATGAGGTAAGAATATAACGTGTCCTTTCAAGTTTTTTCACCAAGTTTAAAAAATGCTTTTAGCATTTATCATTTGGGCCAAGCACTTGATAACTTGTTGATGAGGCAATTAATGTCATGTTAGGGAAGTTGAGTCATATGAGTCATGTCATTCAGATTCTACATGATCTCCTAGGAGACCTTTCAAGGTTCTTCTAGATTTATTGTACTATACTGTGATTATTCGGACTTTGTGCAATAAAGCTCTGCCACAAATTTAAGAATGTTATGTCTGGAGGTTGGCAAGTATCAACCATAAGTATTCATCATTGACCATGATTATTGATGTGGCTTTTCATCTATAAATGCCTTACATTTGAGAATTTGGCTGTTGGACATTTTAAACAAAATTCCTTAAGGAATAATGACCCACTGACCCCTGTGGTGGGTTAATGGCACAGACCCAGTCTACTCACAAAATGCACGACTTCCCTGATACCGAATCTCACTCCAAACTAAATTGAAAAGGTGGCCGCCCTAAATATGTCCCAGTTCCATTTCTCTACTGGATTCAGTGACTGGTTCTCCCACCAAAGAACAGTTATTGTCAAAAAGATCTTATGAAGATTGTGTGCTTGTTTGACTCAGTCATTTTCTGTGCTACGCTGTCTGTCACATATTTATCTGCATGGTATCAAGAAGAGAGATGCTGATATGCAGAATTGAACTGATGATGATGATGATGATGATGATGAGCAGAAATTAAAGCCATGAGGTCAAGTGTTTGTATCGTTGTTTTTTTGGGTGCTGAGTCACAGGAGCATTTTATTTACATCACCTCTAAATTATCCCTTTCAGCCTTTATCACCTCTTAGTGCTGGCAGGCTCAGTGACCAATTCAAATGAGCACACTAATAGAATAAACCAGTTGTTTTAGTGTCTGCATGCCTGTCTGCCTGCCTGCCTGGCTTGTCACACACAAACACACACACACACACACACACACACAGAAAGAGAAACAGGTTGCAGACTCTCTGGCTCCAAAGCACAAGATCTCTCTGATTGCAGAAATTACAGCAGACAGAAAGGAGAAAAGATTAAGGCGAAGTGTAGGTCTGTGTGGATTTGATTTGACAGGCATGAAGATTGTGTTGTGCATACAAGTTGTTTGTTGTGTGTGTGTGTGTGTGTGTGCGTGTGTGTGTGTGTGTGTGTGTGTGTGTCTTTATCTCAAAATAAAGAAGTAACTATATCTGTCGGACAAATGTAGTGGAATAGAAGTAAATAAAGTTGCAAAAAATGAAAATACTTAAGTAAAGTACAAGTATTTGAACTTAAGTACATTACTTCAGCAAATGTACTTAGCTCTACCACTGGTTTAACCCAAAGTTATTCTGATTGCATCGCTCAATTCATATCATGCACCCAAGGTGGCAATCATAGAATCAGAATGAGTCGGTCCAAATTTCTGGATCGACCCCAATACCGATTCTGTGAATCATCTTATTATTTGACAGTTAGTACAACTGCAAATGTTGCTGGACCCCTTAATCTATTGGGGATCAAAAGAGTCTTAACCCTGTGTTTGGTTTTTGCATGCAGGTCCGTTTGACGGGCGTGGTGTGACCCTGCTGGAAGTATGTGGTAGCTGGCCGGAGAGTTTTGGCGTGCCACGGCACAACGTTGGCTCGGCAGACGCTAGCGACGAAGGCCTCCGGGAGAGACTGGCCGATGCCATGTCTGAGTCCCCCTCCAGGGATATAGTAGGATCTGCTACAGGTCAGTACATAATGAACAACACACAAACACTTCACATGAACATATGTTAAGTCCACTTCCATAAAACTTGTATTTTCCTATTTGATATTGCCACAGTGACGTTGCTCCTCTTCAGGTTATTCCAATCTAGATTAATCCAAATCTTTTACGGTGTGGTTATTGAAAATCAGAGAAAGTGAGCTAAATGCCACTAAGGTGGTACAAGAAGAGAAGATTCCTTTTTTGTTAAAATAATCATACTGATCTAAAAATGCCGTTCAGTCTGAAGCAACAAATGCAACAAAAAATAAGATAAAGCAGCTGGAGTTTTACCCGTTTTTGCACATTGTTCTTGATACATTTTCAGTCTGTAAATCCATAAAAATGTCCCCACTGAGTGTACCTCAACTATTTTGGCATATTCTTATTTCTAAGGATGTTTGTGAAACAGAAATCAGACTTGAATGAATGAAGAGCCGTAGAAATTACTGTGAGTAAGAAAAAGCTGTAAATCTTTAAGGAACGTCCAGAAGATGTGGCTTAACATACGTACTGTTCCTGGGTAAGGTAAGGTTCCTGGGTCTGGTGGACCCACCACATTATTAGGCTTTTAAATCAATACAGCCATAACAATCTATGTAAAAATACCTAATAGATGTTTAATTTAGCTCACTTACCAATGATATATACGTTCATATTTGCCATTTACCCCTGTGAGATCACATTTATGATCATATGATCATTTTCGTTTTTTGTGAGAAAATAAGGAAATTCAGTTATTAAAAAAAATTGAAACAAGATTTTTGGTCATTATTGGTGCTTATTTCTTAGAACTTAATTAGAGCAGGTGAAAGTGCTTGAAATGTAACAATTTTGTAACTTTGTGTGGGAATAGCAGGTGCAGAAAGACAACATAGTTTCATAGCACCTACATTTAAATACACTCGGGTCCAGTACACCCGAACACCTCATGTGTAATAGTTATGTGTAGGGGGGGTGTACCATGTGCAGTTATTGAAAATATATATTATTTTTTATGTTCTTCACAGAAAATGAGCCAACGCCAATGAGTTTGAGTTAGAATAAATAATAAATAGCATCATTCTTCTTTTAGCAAACATTGAAAATGGGTCCCACAGACCCGAACACCACACAAGGGTTAAAGCAAAAATATTTTCTTAACAAGATCTAATAGTAAAATCACCATTCTCAGGTGCATAAAGCATCACCTGAGAATGGTGATTTTACCATTAGATCTTGTAGCAGTGTGAATACTTTCAAACACAAAAAAACACACTGGTGATCTGGGTCACTGTTTTTGTTCTTCCAATAATTCCTTATTCAGTAGAAAGGACCACACCATCAAGCAGATACGTTTGAAGAATGTATTAACGAACGATAATTGGTGTGCAAAGCGTGACGTTGCTTGTAGTTTGTTTGTTTGCTGACTGCCTTGTGGGGAAGCTTCGGTAGGGAATCCGCTGTAGCACCCGGGCATGACAGACACAGTTAGGAGCCTATGGAGAGGAGGAAGGAAAGATTTATAGGGTATTTATAAGAATGCCGGAAGAAGCGCAGTTGACGTGTGGCCCTGCTCCTGAAATTCTGCTCGGTAGCTTCAATAAATCCCATTATAAATGTGTCCAGTGCAGGCAGCTAGTGTCTTCTTAGGTAGCCTGACTTCCTCAGTGTGGCATTACCCAGTATACAGTGCTGCCAGGTCTTGGTCCAACGATGGATTAGCTCACCACTACTAGGATGTTCTGGTGGTGTGTGTGTGTGTGCTAGGTTTTGGCATTTCTGCACATGCCTTTCTTTACTTTGAGGCTTCCTGCCTTTGTGTGTGTGTGCGTCCGTCCTTGTGTGTATGTGTGTGTGTGCAGCAGACATGCCGTTGGCCCTGACAGTCCAAATGGTTAACTCGTTTAGGAAGTGGCAGTGCTCTCTCTTTCTCGTTCCCCCCTCCTTAAGTGAACAAGAGTTCCTTTGATTTAAGTGTGTGTGTGTGTGTGTGTGTGTGTGTGTGTGTGTGTGTGTGTGTGTGTGTGTGTGTGTGTGTGTGTGTGTGTGTGTGTGTGTGTGTGTGTGTGTGTGTGTGAGGGGGGTTACTCAGCCACAAGGGTGTGGTGGGGAGGGTGTTGGGGTAGGGGGGTAGGGTCACAAGGCCCTAATGGATTTAGCATTGACTATCAACCCCCCCCATCCCCGGCCATATTCAGTCCAGTCCCTCTCTCTCTCTCTTTCTCTCTTTTTCTCTCTCTTTCTCTCTCTCCGTTAGGACTTAACCTCATTTGTAGCCTCTCTCCCTCTCTCTCTCTCTTTTACTGCTGCCCCCACCCCTACCCTCTCTGTGTTTCTTCATTAGATTACATTTGAGAGACTCCCAGACACTAGTAGTCAGTCGCCTCTTGTTCTTGTCCCCCCCCCATCGCATCACATCCCCCCACAAAATTCATTACTGATCACATTACATCAAAATACAGCCATGACACACATACACACACACACACACACTCTTTCCTGCGCTTTGAGCTGTGCTGAAGACATCATCCACAGGGAATTTGATGGACTTGTTGGTTTCTCCATCCATTCATACAGGCAGAGAGGCTTCAGTCTGTAGGCTAATCTAATAGTGCCGCACTTCTGCACTGCAACATAGGAAATGTCCCTGAGTCTGCTGTATAGAGGAGAGTGCCATAGATTGTCAGGAGTTGGGATTTTATGGGGAAAAAAAGGACCGGCTTGGGTCAGCATTGTCCCTTTCGGTTACAGTATGAAGGATGGGTACAGTTTGTTTGATGACATGTTTATTAAAGAACTATTAATTGTTCTAAAAGAAGAGCTTAAAGGGTTGCATCACCTCAATAAAAAAAAAAAAAAAAAACCTGCATTTTCTCACTTACCTTTAGTGGTATCCAGCCATGGAGATATCGTAGTTTAGATTTTTCTTTGCCCAGATCTAAATATATCCCATCTCTCTGTCAACACTTCACTGGGCCCACTTTCTGTTAAAGAAATGGTCCCTATAAACACTGTTGTTTTCTGTGTATGTCACAGATTAATGACAGTCACGGTGACACTTATCCTGGACAGAAAGTTGCTTTTGTCTTTTTCTATGTCATATCCCAATGCTGTTGGCACCACAAATAAAATGCCATTCACCTGCTTTGGAGTGGAGGCCGGAAGTCTCAGAGACATATATCTAAAATCCGGGACAAATAAAACAAAACTTCTGCATAGCTAGATCCCACTAGGGGTATGTTTTTTTTTTTTTTTTTAATTTGGATGAACTGACCTGAGCTGAACCTTGACATATAGTACTTCTAACGAGACATTTCGGTCGGATTCTACAGGAATATACATGACCGTTATCCCAGGTTTCAGTGTCTCATGGTGGTCTGAATGCTGTTTTAGAGAGTTAGAGTAAAATTGTAAACCAAAATCTTTAAATTAAAGAAATCCTAAACAGTTCATGTGAAAACTGCTTATTAAAAGAACCAAATCACTTATAATAATATTACCACATAAGTTAAGATAACATAAAATATTCCTGATTGATGCCACACAGGGACATTAAAGTGTCATAGCAGCAGAAGTAAGAACAGATGCATAGATGATTTGGATTGAATACATTATGGACATCTATATAAAGTCAAACATGATAAAAACTAAAGAAAAGCTACTAAACACCAACATACTGTAAAAGGTGACCATAAAGTGTATTGAGAGAAAGATAGTCACAAATAAATCAACTGACAGCAAGGGAAACTGAATGTAACATAAAAAGAAAATGATGAATAGATATATTTAAAAAAAGCCGGATTGAATTGAATGATTGACTTTTTTGTGTTAATTATGGGTATAGATATGTTTATGTGAATGTAAAATAAAAAATAATAAATCAAATTAAGTCCAAATCAGAGGAAAAGATATAGATGTGCCGTAAGGGCAGCAAATTGAGTCTGAGTCATACTCAGTCACACAGGGTGGACAGGGAACTTATCTATTGGCTGTCTACAGCCAAAAAAACACAGACAGAGTAAACTTTATTATCCCGCAAGGGGAAATTCATGTGGTCTTACACATCTCCTTAAAAGAAAAAGACACACGACACTTTAAAATATGGTCAGTACGCACAGTACAATATACAACACATAAACACTAAAACAATAAGCATTTCATAACCAACAATAAAAATAGTATCTAAAGTGCAATATTTACAGTGATGAAAGAGAAGTTAAAGTGCCAGAGAGTTGCTTTATTGTGCAAAGATGCAGTTAAGGTGCCAAACACCAGTTTCAGTCTTTCCTTGTGCAGTCTAATTGCTGTAGGCACAAATGATTGGCTGGATCTTGCAGTTCAGATTTTCTGCTGCAGAAATCTACCGTTTGACTGGCTACTGCTTCTGAATTTGAGATGGAGAGTATGAGCAGGATCATTGAGGATCTGGTCTGTGTTTTTTAGAATCAGCTCATTGAACAGCTGAGCTGCAGACACCTGGTTAGTCTTTATCCAAGACGTATCCGCCGGATGTCCTTCATTTCGGCCGGATGTCCGTCACCTTCCGCTTCCTTTGTGTTGGCATTCTAAATTCCGTTGGATTTCTGAGGACTATGGTTAACTGCTCCTCAGATCTCTGCAGGGTAAATCCAGACAGCTAGCTAGACTATCTGTCCAATCTGAGGTTTCTGTTGCACGGCTAAAAAAACTTTTGAATGCACTCGTTCCACCATACAAGTTCATTCCCTGAGGCTATTTTGCAGAGGCACCCTCTTCTGCAGCGCTGTGGAGGAAGGTCTGGCAATGCATGACTAACGCCTGGTCAACCCCAATGATCCTGCTGGCTGTCTTGATAATTCTCTGTAATTTCTTATGTTTTTGAACTCCCATGTTCTTAAAAGTGCAGATTAAGCCAAATGAGGGAACACTGCAGAACAGATTTATAAAACATTTGAAGAATGTGACTGTCATTAGTAAATTAATAAACTAAATTGATTCAGCTTTCTAAGAAAGAACATCCTCTGTTGTGGTTTCTTAAACTTATTCTGTGCACAAACAAAAAATCAGTTTATGATCAATTCAACTCCCAGATATGTATAGGTTGAGACCCACTCAACTAATTCACCATTGATCTTTGAGAGAGGAACTGTTATTTTATTTCTGCTAAAATCTATAACTATCTCTTTTGTTGTCCGTACGTTGACCTCAAGTCAACTGTCAACTTCCAGATTAAATCTGACCACACCAAAGTAAGACCTCCTATTCTAAAACATTACTAATGATAAAAGCCCTGTCCATCTTCACACCCCAGACCCGGATGAATAAATGAATAATGTGGTGCACCAGGCATTTCATTCATTTTTGTATTCATTGTGGTATTCCTACACTGGATTTACAAATAATGTTTTCTTGGCCCTGACTCTGAAGATCTGATTTCCTGTGGCTTTCTATTTGAACAAGGCAACAGTGGGCATGTCATGCCGGCCAGCATACAGTATGATCCACACATGATACGCTCCTCCCTGAGTTAAAGTGAGATTTTTTTGCCAGAGTTGTGACATTCAATTAATTATTTACAGTTTCTGTACGTGCGTGAGATGGGCAAAGGCAGATGGTATCTTGCTCAGTGTCTCCATTTGCTCCATGGAGCTGTGGCCCCAGTGCTTAGAAACACACAGAACAGTGAAGCTGCTAACATAGACCTTGAACCTGATTGCAAACACACACATGCATGCACACCCACCCACACCCACCCACTCTCTCTCACACACACACACACACACACACACTCTCTCTCTCTCTTACCTCACCTATACACACAATCCCCTCATCTATTTCTCTGTCATATGTTTCCACACAACTGTTGAGTGAATTCTCTGCAAACCTTTCAAACTTTTATATACAATCAGTTTCAACTGAGCCATTATTTATGCAATACCAATGCTATTTATCACAGCTTTATCATCTACAAAAACAATTTGTAGTATAATAATTTACAAAAATAGATTTGGCCAGAAAGACAGCAACAAACAACACATTTGTTTCCCTCTCTATGTGTCTACTCAGAGTATCTCGGAGGTGGAATGCTCACTGATGTAACAAATCACCATCTCTCTGACATTCTCCTTCAGCACACACACACACACACACACACACACACACACACACACACACACACACACACACACACACACACACACACACACACACACACACACACGCAGACACACGCAGACACACGGACACACTTGCTCACAGATTCACAGGGAAAACAAAGCCTCCAGTCAGGGTAATGGGGCTCTCACGCTAAGGCCGAGACCCAGCGTCGCCAGCTCGGAGGGCAGGTGACACTCACATAGAGAGATGGACGGAGGGAGAGAGAGAACAGAACATGAAGAAGAGGAGGGGAGAGATACTTAGAAAGTCACTGACGACTAAAACACACTGGGGCTGAAATTAGATTTGGCTCCAGTGATATAATGTTGCTAACTAGATTTGGCTTATTGGTGCCTGTCCAACATAAATTCCATTGAAGCCATATGGAGAGTGGGCTACTGCTCAACACGACTTGGTGTATCTCAGAACAGCTTAAGAACAATAGTGCTTTCTATATCCGTTTACTCACATCCTGTAATTTCACAATATACAATTTTTTTAATGGTAAGGTATTTTTATTTTGACTATGTCTTTACTGCGGAGTGCTTATAGTGGTGTCATATACTGTGCATTAGTTGAATTACTTTAATATTTAGCCACAGAAAACAGCTAATTGGAAATTTGTCTCTGATTTATGTTCTTAGCATATTCACTTTGTACCTATGACTTACAGGGCTGTCTACATTAGGCCAACATTTCATTAATATGGGCTCATATTTGAATTTTTTCTTTTTTTTTTTTTTTTTTCAGTAATAGAGTTAGAGCTACGGATGCATTGTCTGGCATAAATAAAAGCCATATGTAAATAAAGTGTTCTGTGGCAGTTCTATCTGTTTGGGTGAATGGAAAGAATATATACTGTACATATCAGTCTTTCATATACAAACAGCCAATTTTGGAATTTTGATCCCAGTATATGCTAAATGAATTTGGCAAATCAATATATCCAGGGTATTCCCAGGTGCTTTAATACTTTATTTCATTAGGCAAAAAGAAGATAAATGATAGTGATGTAACTTTATAGGCTGTTTTATGCTTTTTGTGGGTATATTACCTTGAACTACTGTGAAGTCTGTGTGTCCTGCATCACCCCCTGCCAAGACCTATCTGTATGCGAGGTAAATGGTCCGTCATCCCCACGTAGCTACTCCATCTGGGCGTGCAGTGTTTCTATTACTTTTGCAACTAGCAAAGAAAAAAACCTGGGACATTATTATTGAACACTGTTGCCGCTGAGTTTTTTAATGCTTTGAGCACCACAAATGAATTTTAAATCATTAGATGTAAGGGCAAAATGTCTGTATCCCGTGTAGTGCATCACAGTTGGTCATTCAATCAAGTAAGTTATTTTAATATATTGTGTGATTTTAAACTGGTGCCTTTAGGTCGGTCAATTAAATCCCATCTTTTCATTTTATTTACTATTAACAAAACTAAGCTGGTAAAGATGAAGTGTTTCAATCTGGACAGAATGCAAACTGGAAGTACAGTTTCTGAAGGGTTTCTTTTAGTTGCCTTAACACTATATTCATCCTGAACAGGGTTAGAAGTACAATATGCATCCCATTCACTTTAACAAAACAGAACTTAGTGGTTAGAAGAGAAAAGGTCTGGAGTGCTCGGAAGTTTAAACAAATAACAAAGGTGCTCTTTGCAAGGGAACACAGAAGTTCAAAAAAGAAGAAAGGTCCAAGGCACTCTTCTGGCAAAAAGTTGAAAAGCCTTTATTTAGATGTCTATTCCATGTTGAAATTAGTTGTACATCTTAAAATAGAGCTAAGTAACACCACACTCGTAGGAGCACAAACACCCTGGCTGTTTGTGCCTATGTGAGTGTGTTGTTACTCAGCTGTATTTTAACATGTACAAGTAATTTCAACATGAAATAGCCATCTAAATAAAGAAAGTAATAGTTCTTGAAATTGAATTTCCTTTTTCTTTCCATTCATTTGCTGTTTGAGGATGTTTGTAAACTTTGGTTCCTGCATGACTTTACTGTGTTAAATTTCAGGTAGCAATACAAATGTCTTAATAATTTAGATTCCATGTTTAGCAAGCCTATATCTATTCTGGTATTATTATGTCTCAGAAATGTATTCTTGTGCGTCTTGGAGTTTTACCGGGATTGTCCTGATATGAGCCGACAATCTATGACTCCCACTATCATCACAACTCCTAGAGTGAAACTGGATGATGGTTTAGGTTAAATGTCCTGTACCCGTGGTGCCAACAGTGCTTTGTTTGTTTTTCATGTAGCTGCACTGAGCAGTGTATGTGTTGGGTTTGGTTTGGTTGATTGATGAGTTAAGGGTGCTGGGGACCACCCACACCCACTGGGTCATAACCAGCTCCGTTTGTTGGATCCCAACTCAAAGAAACTGGGAGTAATAATTATAACAATAATAATAGAAATAATAGTAAGACTGTCTGAACAGCACAGAACTCTGCTGGCTCTCTCAACGCTCAACTTAAGACAAATATTTAGGGGAGCCTTATCAGCACCAAACGTTTGAGAGCATTTCTCTCTGTTTGTGTGCATATGTGCGTGTACAAGAGTGTGGATGCATGTGTTGATAGTATTAATTCCAGCAATTTATTATATATTTTTGTACAGTAAACGTGTGTGTCTGTGAAGCTTCAAGCATTCATACACGCACATACAGTACAAACATGTTTTTGTGTGTGTGTGTGTGTGTGTGTGTGTGTGTGTGTGTGTGTGTGTGTGTGTGTGTGTGTGTGTGTGTGTGTGTGTGTGTGTGTGTAAATGTGTCAGTGTTTGTGTGGGCCTGTATTTTATTAGCTATACCCTTTACATACATGTGTAAGAAGGATATGCATGCAGGGTCTACTTGTGTGAGTGTATGTACAAGTGTTTGCAATTATTTAGGTTTGTGTGCACGCATGTGTTGATGGATATGTGTTTCTATCAACTACCTAATATCTACATATGGTCGAATATATACTTTGTGTGTGTGTGTGTGTGTGTGTGCGTGTGCGTGTGTGTGTGTTTTAATGCACTACCTCTTAAAAGGTTCTTGTTATTTATAAGCTAGCAGGCGGTGGGCCAAACAGGCACCCTGACTTAATAATTGGTTATTTGCTGCTGGAGCCTTGACTGTAGACTTCTGGCTTGGTGACATACTGTAGGTCAGCTTTGGGAGGGTTCCACTACACTTCTGATGTTATCGCTTCAAAGAAAACATTAGCTCTGTTGCCATATATTGCTGTGTGTGTGTGTGTGTGTGTGTGTGTGTGTGTGTGTGTGTGTGTGTGTGTGTGTGTGTGTGTGTGTGTGTGTGTGTGTGTGTGTGTGTGTGTGTGTGTGTGTGTGTGTGTGTGTGTGTGTGTGTGTGTGTGTGTGTGTGTGTGTGTGTGTGTGTGTGTGTGTGTGTGTGTAGCATGTGTGTGCAAAAAGAATAAACGATAAAGTTTGAAATAGGAAATATGTATTGATGTAATTTCTTGGTGTAGATTGGGGGTTTCCTCTCTTACACAGAGCTGTGTGTATTAACATGCATACGTTCTTATGAACATATGTGAGCATGTTAGTTTTAGTACTTGGTGTAAAACTATCTCAAAGAGATGGCATAATGTTGCTTATCTCTCTCACCCCATTTACTAATCAATATTACACTAGACAGCATTGTGCTTTAGTTGCATGCTATATTTCCATTTGGACCAAGTGTTTTTCTTTTTCCATTTGATGAATGTGAACTGTATATTACAATAACCTATCAAATATAGTGCTTTAATGTTTTAATGCCACTGGACTCTGCTAAGAGCCTGTAATCTACCGTATGCATCTAACCAATGTTGAGGTCCTGACTGGAAAAATGCAATACATTACTCATTACTGTTACTCATTTCTAAAGCACCATAATTGCTTTAGTTATTAGTCCCTGTGGGCAGTAATTGGTTCATCTACTCATTATTTTTCTGTCGAATGTCCAGATTTGGGGCTTGTCTTCAAAACAACCTGGATAATGTATCTCAGCATACTCCAAGTGTGAGGGACTGATTTGAAAACAAACTGCTACTGTCATCATTTCACCTGTAATGGTGAGATTTTCCTCCCCAGAAAGTCAACATCTTGATCATTTCTAGTCAGAGTAATAAGAATACACTCATGTAGGGAAAGTTATTTTTCTACCTTTTCTTAAATCACTGTGTGAAGAACCTTTACAGTCTGCAAGAGACTTTTCTATTGGCATATGACGCAGACTTTGGATTTTAGGTGATTTCCCTGGCGTGTTTCTAGTGTGTGAAAAGTACAGCCATGCAGTGCCTCACACCTCAAGGGGCCTGCTTCGTCATTCTGCATTCAACATGGTTTTTCATGCTGTTGGTTTCTTGTTACACTGCCTTAGCTGTGTTTTATGCTGTTTAAGTCGTGCGTCATACTGTGTAAAGTGGGCATAATGCTGTTGTTAGGCCTATATAGGTCACACTAAGCACATATGATTTGAGGGTCCAACTGTATTTGTGCCCTACTATTGAACCTGTGCTAGATTAGCTATGTGGAGTTTAGTAAGATTCAAGTCCATGTTGTCAGGGCCTCGCACCCACCCTGACACCCACAGTGTTTGTATATTGTATAAGTAAGGTATGGCACACACTAATCATACCCCAATGCCAAGCAAAGTGCATTATTTTTCATAACCCCGTGGGGCAGACTGAAGTATCCCAGTTGTACAGTACCATGGCTACTTACCAGCATTTAGTATTTTTGGGAATACATAATTTAATTGTAGACTTTATGTTGGCAACATCTTTCTTTGAAATTGTCATTAGTCTACTTCTTCAACAAGCAGGAAAAACCAAAGCCTAATAGTCCTCAGCTATGACTATTGATTTAGACCCATGTTGCACACCCTCTAGCTAATCGAAACCGCATACATACAGTTAAATACATATACTATATCTTCTTGTTACAGTTAAAAGAATGTTTATATTTGTCTATCCAATTTGGATTATCCAACACATTCAGGGAAAAGTACTGTATGTCAGAAACCCATAGTCCATAATTATTATAAACAGTGCTCAATGACGGATAACCACTAGCATTGTTCATAGTAAGACGGCTAAACTTTAACCTATAGATAATGTCCTTTAATTAAATATTTTAAATATGTTATATAGAGCTGGGCAGATGTAATCTGATTACTGATAGCGTTACCATTCAGACAATCTTCCAATAGCTTGAACTATGCTTTGAAGAAGATGTCAGTATGCTTTTCTTGTCACTCTACAATAAAGTAGCTGATTTGTGTTCATGAGCTCCTTTGAAGCCTGAAGCCATGTAAACAAACTGTATAGTAAAAGAACGTGATATTTTTTTTTTATTAAAAAAATAAATAT
This sequence comes from Perca flavescens, assembly GCF_004354835.1. Taxonomy (NCBI): domain Eukaryota; kingdom Metazoa; phylum Chordata; class Actinopteri; order Perciformes; family Percidae; genus Perca; species Perca flavescens. The sequence continues at coordinate 32,334,186 of NC_041333.1, read as the reverse complement.
GAATAGCCTCCCTTAGTTTTGCTATTATATAAATCATTCCAAAGAGAACCTCATTAACTGGTCTATTAAGGAAACATGGAAACTAGACAGCACGCCTGTTCAGACAGCTTTGTGATTTAATGGTTGTACAATACATCCTGTATTTGAATTGGCCGCTTACTGCATTCACACAAAGCCAGGCTATTATCCTTCCTGCCGACTGACTGGTTTCTCTGCTATTCAGTCTTGTTTTAGTACACTGATACCTATCATAAGAGCAACAACACACAGGGATGAGGGGCGGGGTGGTGTACTGGCTTGGAGGTCCTTCTTTTCCTATAAATCCGTACAGACGTCTGCTGGCTTCAGTTCTACACATACACACATAATCATATAGTCAAACAACCAATGGGAGTAGCATGCATGCAAGCCTGTATAATTATTTGGTGATTAAGGCTCATAAGAAGGCAAATGGTTTCTTTAAAACTTATATCAAATTCAGCTTTGATCATTGGCAACTTAACCAAGTGCATCAAAACTTTTTCAGTGTTGTAGATCAACCTGCTCAATATTCTTACTACAACTCAAGTCAGTATTCAGGACAATCATTGTAAGAAAATAGATACAGTTAATATCAACACGTCTTCATTCTAATGAAAAAAAAAAGGTGGGAGGCGTTATGTTTCCTACCGTATGTTTTTGTTTTGGCAAGTTGGTTGCATTTTTAGATGACTTGATTTGAGTTGATCCATGTTATCCGTCAGTGATGGAGACCCATTGAAATACAGGTGGTTGAAGTGATAGGATTAACCAACACAAAGTGTCTTAGTAAGTTGTCTACCACGAACCTCCAGAACAGCTTCAGTGCTCCTCCTCATAGATTCTCCAAGTGAGTGGAACTCTGCTGCAGGGATGAACAGCATTCTTCCAAAAGATATTCCCTCATTTGGTGTATTGATGATGTTGGCGAAGAGAGCTGTCACACATTGCTCCAAAACTTCCTATAGGTGTTTAGTTGGGTTGACATCTGGGGACTGGGAAGGCCATAGCATTTAAATTATAATTTTTATCAAACCATTGAGTGAGCGCTTAATTAAGTTTCTGAATTATTAAATTTGAACAGGGTTTTGCTTTAATCTCTGACCTGTGTGTACATTAGATTTGGTCTCATTTTTGACATATCACAAATGCGGATACGAATTGTGCCCCCCCCACATACACACACTTACACAGGATTTATATGAACTTGGCTAAAGCTCCATCATAAGGTCACTAACCTGTTGTGGTCTAACAGAGACTGGTAGAGATTAATTTACAGTTTTTATCAGTGAGAAATGCTTTCCAGTGGAAGACAAGGAAAAGACATTGGAGAGCTGAATGTGTCTGCTTTTGGTTTCCTCAAGCGAACTGAATGTAATAGTTTAGGTTTTCAACATGCCAGTCTGATTTGTCATGAACTCCAAGTCCTTCCAGTCTGTTCAGAAAGCTGGCTGGATAAATAATGAATCAGACATGCCTTCTCTAAATGTGACTCCAACCATCCATTGAAGTCTTTCACTGTCTAACATTGTAAACGGCGTAAATATGGCCAGCCTTTAGCTACCGGCTTTCTCGCAGCTTCCGTGTATGTACATTGTATATTGTACAAAGCATAACTGTGGCTATGATCTCAATAGCCGGCCCAATGTACAGACTGAAAAACTCACGCAATGGACCACACACACGGACACATCATTTGGATACTTGACTAACTCAAAGCTATTAGTTAATCATTTTGTGACATGCCCAGAGGGCCATGTTGTCCCCGCGCTTTAACCAAAGAGAGAGAAGAAAGCGAGAGAGAGAGCAAATGAGTACACTCTCTCCCTGAAAGCTACTCAGCGCTGCCGTGACAGACAGAACAAACGCAGTGAGGAAGAGGTGGGGGGGAGAGGGAGAAGACGTCAGGGACTGAGTGAAAGAACAAAAAAGGGAAAGCGAGGCTAGCTGAGGCCGGAGAGTATGGTGCTGAGAGAAGAGACGACGAGTGTGAAAGCAGAATGTGGTCATTATATCTGCCCTTCAGCGCCCCCCTCCCAACCTCTCTCTCTATTTCTCTCTCTCTCTCTCTCTCTCTCTCTCTCTCTCTCTCTCTCTCTCTCTCTCTCTCTCTTTCTCTCTCTACATTGCCAGGCGAGAGTTTGAGCATAATATGCGGCGACAGTGTGAGACGATGAAGAATAATTCCTGTATTCAGAGCTGCCACCGCTCGCCCCTCCTCCTCTTCATCCTCCACCTCCTCATCCTCTCTTTCAACTCTACTGACAAGTCAGGCCTGGATATCATTGTATCATTTATCCCGGCCTCGCCTCTGCCACTCTGCCTCGTTTGCCTAGAGGGAAGTGTGAAAAGTGTGCGTGTCTACATGTGTGAGGGTCTCAGTGTGTGAATGTACTTGTGTGTATATGTGTCTATGCGGGTTAGTGTCACTCTGAGCTTGTGTGGATGTTGTGTGTGGCGCTCTAGCTGACTGCAAATGGGCTTTTGTGGAGTTTTTTGGAGACTGCACTTAACAGCTCGCTCAAGGGAGACACACACACACACACACAAGGGGCTGTAAGGGTTCACAGAAAAGGAGGGCAAGTGAAAGCAGAGTGAGAGAGAATTATGGCGAGAAAGAAAAAAAAAAGAAATGGTGAGAGTGGTGGGACTTACTTTTTAAAGCCCTGTTCCCGCGTCTGTTTTGGCTCGGTCAGACAACAAGAGAGATAGAGACACACTTTGTGCAGAGCATCAGAAATGGACTCGTGGCTGAGGGCGATCCACTTCATCCAATCTGCTTCATCACCGTCGGCGGCGGCAGCATCATGCCGCAAAACACTTGTCGCTGTTGCTTCTGTTGCTCCACTGACTAGAGCAAATAACTCGCCGTGATCTGTGACCCGTCACTCAAACTGCATCCAGGCCATTTTCTCCAAACTGTCACTCCAGCTGATACTAGTGACTTCCATTGTGTGATGCTTGAGTGGTTTGGCGTTTGGACTATATGCTGTAAAGTTACAGAGCACACAGGGTGATGTTGTACATTGTAAGTTGTTGATAAACAATTGCACCGGAACTACAATATTAACTTCTTAGATGACATTGCAGTTCTTAGCTTTTTGCACAAAGGCACTAGTCTTTCATCAGCCTGACATCACCAGACCAAATTGCAAACGCAAGTTAGTCTAAATCCTTTCACTTTATTTTCGATTTTCAAAGGGGCTTTATCAAAAACTGTATAAAAGAAATGGACTTAGCTCCTGCGTCTAAAAAGTGAAGCCAATGCGCAAGTGCCTTAAACCTGCATTCTTTGTAATGGCAGCAGGGGGCTGGTTCCCAGACCATCCTATTTTGTCTTAAATGACAATATTGTGCACTAGTGTGATGGTAACCATATGATGTGAATAAGAAGCATGCCATTGTATTTGGCCCGAAAGAGCAGTTGGTGAACATGAGCCTGTTATAATCCATGGCCAATCTTTCAACCAAATAATGTCTTGTTCATGCACTCAGTGGAAGAACCAACATTGAATACATTTACTCCTGGTGAACCAGTGGTTGCACTTTTGACGTAGACTTATGGTTTTTGTGTCAAGCAGAATGTCATGCAAGTATAATACTACATCTTGGTCCAGTAATTTGTCCGTACAATGTCTTTTGTACGTCTTGTGCAGCCTGCATTGGAAATGATATGAGTGCAAGACTAGCCACTTCTGCAAGTTCTCTCCAAGCAGTCTGCTCTAAGACAGGGCGAGAAAATATAGTAAAGTCCACTTATGTCCTTTATTGTAACTCAAGCTTTTACTTTCTGAAGAAGCCTTAGGGCCTTAGTGCATCTGATGCATCTGGAACCCTCTCCCTCCACACCTTTTGGACATTGGAATTTGGGGGACTGTGTCTAAGAGAGGTGTGCAGAGTTGTGAAAGTAGCAAGGGCTTGAACTTCTATCTTAAAGTCTTCCTTCGTTCCTCACACAACTTCTTCCATCATGTTTTGTGTATACAACTGAGTGCAACACCATGTATGCCTTAAAGGGGAGACTGTCTGAAAATGTGCGCCGATGCATTGAGACTACAAAGACATGCAAAAGACACAGAATTCTTGTAGAGATAAAAGGGAGGCAGTGGGATACAGCCAGGAGAAGCTATGACAGCAGGCATGCTCTCATTTTGAGTGTGGCTATTCAGAACAGGTATACAGATGAAAATTAGCATTTAGCTATATCTGGTACAATATATGTATTGTGCATTGCTCCTGCTAAATAAACAATACATAAAAATGTTTGCCTTTAGATGTGGTTAAATAACCCGTTGTACGACCTCGTTCCTTTCAAGCATATTGTACTTTTTGGGATTCTTCAGCGTAAGCTAAACCGATGGAGCCCTTCAAAAGATTAAAAATATTTTACTTAAAAGGCCTAAAAACATTATTTAAAGGTGCTCTAAGTGATCTGACGCGTTTTTTAGGCTACAACGTTTTTTGTCACATACAGTAAACATCTCCTCACAATCCGCTAGCTGCCTGTCCCTGAACACACTGTAAAAAAACGCGGTCTCTGTAGACAGCCCAGGCTCCACAAACGGCAACAAAAACAAACTGCGCCAACCTGCACCACGAACCATAACAAACAGTGTTCCAGCCAATAACCGACAAGAAGGAGCTGGTTGAGTCGTGAATACGCATTGTGGAAGTAGCCTACGTGCTAACGCTGCTGCAGTGATTGCTCAACCAGCTCCCTATTGTCGTTTATTGGCTGAAACACAGTTTGTTATGGTTCATGGGGCAGGTTGGCGCAGTTTGTTTTTGTAGCCTACCTTGTGGATTGTGTGGGTTGACAAATAAAGCTCTCTTTCTCTTTCTTTCTGTCATCCGGCGGACTTTTTGCTGGAAGAGCTCCGTGCGTGGAGGGAGGGTGGGGGCCATCCATCTGATAAATACAAGGCAGCTTTTTTTCTTTCTTTGGAGCGAGTGGTAAGCGTTTTAAGTGGAGCAGGGTGAAATCTGCGGTAAACGTGGAGCAATACTGAGCGGAGCGGCTTTCGGCAGGGGAGCAGAGGGAACGAACAGCTCCTTGAGCCGGGAGCGGAAATTCTCACCGCTCCACTCCGCTCACATGCTCTGGCCTATACAAGCACACCAACTGCACGTGCGTGGAGCACGTCAGGAAACACCCTTGAATAACTGAAGAGTCAGCTTCTGACACTGAAGCTGACACTTCAGTTATTCAAGGGTCAGCGCTAGTATGAAATCCGAGTGACGACACATTCTCAAAGAAAACATTTTTGAAGGAAACACATTTTTGTAATGTGGTTCTATTAATCAGTTTTACTGTATCATCATACCATCATATCACAGACGGATTGCACATACTGGAACATAGATCATTTTATCAGCAGCAAACTCGGGCAACACATACAGTGTAGGCAGAGTGTTTGTATTCACACACAAGGTCACACTTTAAACAGACAGATAATGTGTTTTTGAGAGTGCATACACTCAACCACATGTATAAACACATTCAGCTCACACCCTGTCATACTGACTCTCATGTATACACATATATTACACACACACAATCTCTCCTAACATGACCCTGCATGCGGGTGTGTGTGTATCAATAAAATATGGTGGCATGAATAAGTGATAAGATACATAATGGAGAGGCAGCTGAGCTGAGCTGAGCCAGGCCAGCTTTCCACAACACAGGAACTTCCTGTCAACAGAATGCCCAACCAAGGACATGTCTGTGTATATGTGTTTGCATCTTCTAAGAAATGGGTTGGAGAGAAACAAAGAGGAGAATATACAAGCAAGAATGTTAGCACATTGGGTAGTAGGCTATATCTTGATATCTTGAATACACTGTTGTGACTGTGAATAGAGGCTAAATAAAACTTGAGTAATAAGTATAGCTGAATGTAAAAAGCGCCATGGAAACTCATACACAATATTTTTATACCACATTTCATATTGTCTAAATAAACACTGTGCATACACAAAGAGGGGTATCATCTTTTACTATTCTTCTCTTTTATGTTCATGCACTGTCCGGGTCTGTTTACCATGCTTTGCTGCTTCCCCTCTTTCCTTCCATTTATGCAGACTTTAAAGCCCCATAATGAACCAATTATCTTTTGCATTTTCAAAAAATAAGCTTCACTATTTTGGAAATATGCACGATATTATTGTATCTGCCTGCACAGCCAATATCACATATTATGAAGCATGAAACCCTCACAGGCATGATGACATGCAACAAAGATTCCTGGCTGGAATTGAACTGGGAATGCCATCGTCGCATGGTATACGCCAGGGCGCCCACATGGTAATATTTTCAAGCCCATTCTAGAGCGAGCATAAGTGAGCAGCTCTAAGTGTCTGGCTTTTGTGCTGTGAAAAAAAATGCCCTATATATGAGGAAAACCAATAAGCAGTCTAATCTAACTAACATGTAAAACATTCAGATCCTTTGAGACGCTAACTCCCAAACTTATTCAGTTCTTCTTAGTGCATTAACAGCTTCAAAATTCACAACAGCTCTTAATTGACATTGGCTTTCTAGTGTGAAGCAGGATGAGACTGTTTCCGCACATTAGCACGTTTTACAGGCTGCTACCCCTCTGAGGCTTTTGAATACAATCATATCCTCTCCGTCGTATCCTCTTCTCCATGAGAGAAGCATTTATCTTAAGGTAAAGCCCAACACTGGCAAACAAAGTGTATCAATTAAATCAGATCAAGACTCACTGTCAGGCAGAGAATCAAAATTGAAGCAATGATATCATGTTCTGTGTATTAATACTGATACAGACTGATACCACAAAAAGACTACATTGAGGATCTGTGCAGCCACGTGTCCAAGATGAAAGCTCAGCCATGATTATGCCACATTAAAACACTTAAGGACATATAAAAGCACCTGCTTCATGTTGATGTTATAGAGATAATGTTATCTCTCTTTTCTACTCCACATAACTCAAATGCAAACAAAAGCAATACAAGGATGTGCAATTTAGTAATTAGGAAATGAGCTAAAATCATCCTTATGATGAGCACAATCATCTTCTAGTGCAGACTGACAGTAATTTGAGAGGAAGACAAGATAGCATTAGCTTCCTACACGTACATTGGTAGCTATTTCAAGCCTCAAATTGGTTTGTGTACGTTGTGTTTTCCTGTTAAGAGGTTAGAAAAGTTTAAAAGCCCAGACTTTGGGTTGGTTGAGGAAGTGGATTACAGGGTGCAATTTGAACTGATTCTCTTCATTAGGTCACTGTGTAGGGTTTGTAATAGTGGAGCTAGGTTTTAAATTGAGAGAATTTAACATGTTTAGTCCAAGCACAGATCTTGCAATTGTATTCATTTTGGACTGGTTTATACTGGTTTGTTGGAGGTTGTTGTTTCAAATATATAGCCTAGCATATTAGCAGAACTGCAGTGGTTAAAAGTATCTGATTAACCATGTTTTGTAGTTTGCATAACTATAGCAGCACCAGTATTATATTCATGTTAGTACCTGTGTAATCTGCAGGATATAATCTGCCTGTTCAGTGTCGTTTTTGTACTACTTCTAACCTTTCTTGATGCAAAGAAATATGCATTTGCACGACTTCACACACCAGAATTGGTTGTATAATATCTTGATACCCACACAATTTAGTTCTTATGCACATTTGGTCAGTGTTTATGTCAAACCCTGTGTCTGTGTGAGTCTGTGCATCCTTGCCGGTCGTTCGCATTCTTCTGTTGTTTTGAATGTATACCTTTTGACCTCTGCTCTCTTGACCCGCATCTAAACTGTCCAAAGAAGGTTTGTGTGCGTCACATGAAAGCAGATAAAGAAAATCATGCTTCTTAAAGCTCAAACCCCATGAATCTAACAAGAAACTTGCTGTTTATTCAAACCCAAGCATGATAGATTTGTCCACTTCGAAATCAGCTTTTCTACTGTATATAAAGGCAATCCAAATGTAATGGATGCTCCTTTGTATCCAGCTTCTCGTCCTCAAGCAGCGTTTCAAAGGACTCTGCTCTTTTATACAGAGCAGCTGAACTTTTTCCCTTTTGACCCTTTGCTGACTGCTCGCTTACTGTGTGTGTGTGTGTGTGTGTGTGTGTGTGTGTGTGTGTGTGTGCACAGTATGTGTTTCCATGTCTCTCAGGGTTAACCTGTACCCATAGAACATTGGTGTTATGCTTAATGGAGCCTTGTTTTTCCTCTTACCAGTTCTGTAGTTCTACAGAAGTTTGCTTTCATTTGCCGCTATTCTGATTTCACACTCCAAGAAAAGCGTCGCGAAGACCCAAGTGTGCGTTCATGAGTAAATGTGTGTGTTTGATGTCTGTGTTACTATGGTGACTACATCTAGACAGAAAAATCGGGCCACTATTTACATTTTATCAAAACAACATCAGATTCAGTCATCTGACTTTGTGACATTGCTGTTTGCATAATTTCTATAGTATTGGAGAATGAATACTATCAGACATTAGAAAAGATGGCCAGCTATGATGTCAGATATATGACTTTATGTGCAGAGCAAGGTTAGGAGACAGCATGATGCGGATGGTACATCAAAATCATGACTCAGGACAAAAAGTTTCCTGGCCTTAAGTTCAACACACACCATCCATATTGTGTCATTTTAGGTCTATAGCAGAAGAACTAGTCAAAGTACAGGATGTACCAAACCGGAGAAGAAATGGGAAAAAATACTGCTTTTCCAGAGACTTGATTTTTATAAGTTGTTTCAGGTGACTAAACATCGGACTGGGACACCGCCTGTTCATTTCCCATTTCCTACTGACAATCAGCGTTGGTTTCATTTCACAATGACCACAATCTTTTCCTAACCTTAATATATATAATCTCCCGTAGAGCACTGTATTAATCACAAATGGAAATTTCAGGGTTACAGTAGCCAAGACATAACTCGCAAAATAATTATATAACAATACACACAAGAAGGTAAAAAGCCATACATTATAAGCAATCAACAAGAATATAATACAATCTGAAAAAGGTGATTGGACTGTATTTAGTACCCCACTCTAAGATGAATATGCACTGTAAAATGATAGTGTAATTATCATTAGTTGATTTTATATATATACTGTACAGTAATGTTGGAAGGATTTTGGCTATCAAAATTTCTAAGTGACCAGATGTGTGACCAGTATGATGTGACAGTTTTAACCCAGAGAGATTAATCATCACTGTAAATGAAGGGTCGTGCCTAATGAAATGACTCTTCATTTTAAGTCAAGGCAGAGTTAGAGGTAGGTTTCCGTAACCGTCTTCAAACCACGTGTTCAAAGTGTGACAAGTGTAATGTACATGGAGTATTCTGTGATAACATTCACCACATCTTACCCACACACATACACTGTTCATCAGCAGTACTATCTGGCCCTTACCTTGCCGTGGTTGTGAGGCTGGTCAGGTATGTGATGTGATGATGAGCGACAGCCTCCTGACACTGTGCGGTCCATCAGATTCCTCAGGGGACACCAACACCAGCAACCTTTTTCAGCTGAGACCAGCCCTCCTGTCCAAAACCATTGACAGGGGTCTCCCAAGATGTTTGTCAGGACATCAAACCATACGTTTCTGCATGCTTGTGTGTTCAGGATAGGATATTTCAGTAGTCTACAGAGTGGGACCTGTTCTCCACCATAGGCAGTTTGTTGTGAAGTGCTTACACAAGTAGAAGTATTTGAATGTGCTTACTGTTGATGCACTGTCTTTTTAAAGTGCATATGTGAGCCTCAAGCACCTTTTTGATACATGTAGAAGAGAGATAGATAGAATTTCCACAAACCTCACCCTCCATCAACAGAGATAACAGAGGAAGCTAATGCTTGAAAACCCGCATAAAGTCTCTTTCTAAGGTGCTTCAGTGCTCCTTGGCATACACTTCGCAAGCCTCTGGGGTCTACTGGAGAGATGAATACCATTTTCCCAAAAGATATTCACTTGTTTGGTGTTTTGATTATGGTGATGAACGCTCCAGAATCTCCCACAGTCTGTACATACTGTACAGTCCTGCACATGTGGACCTTGAGTCCCAGATGATCCACAATGGCATCATTGTAAAAGCTGCATCTGAACCAGAAAGGGGCTCAAAATTGAATATACTGTAGGTCAAAAATTCAGCGGTTCATGTATTATTCTTGAAATGAATTACAAAGCAAACGCTGCTGTCACATTTTAAGATATGATGTAACCATTTACGTTTATTATTAATTTCTATCATCATTGTACCAAGTAGATTGTAATGCTGTGTGTTCACAGGGCGTGATCTGCATCATCTTGACACGGTTTGCTGGAGAAGCCTTTTTAGTTCTCTTTTTGTTGAGCTGCCATGTGTCACTGTGTTTGGCTTAGCTTTTATGAGACAAGTAATGTGACTGGCTGGGAGCATATTTATTAATCCTTCACAACCTCTGATCTATATTCTACCTTAACCATCCCCTTTTCACCAAAATAGCATTAAGATGCCTACACAGTACATGCGCCCGAAACTTTTCACACGTCGTCGTCCCTTGCAAGATAAAAATAGGGCCCCATAACTGCATAATGACGAAAGGTATGGTAGGTTGAAGTTGAACCAGGAAGTCGCCTATATATTGTGATTGATGTTTATAACGGAGAGTTTGGGTAATGATTTTACCGTTCACCTTTGTTTTCTCTTCTAAATAAGTTTGGCTCTCCTGGAGTTTTTTTTTTGTTTTGTTTTGTTTTTTAAACGTATCTGATCATCTGATTGTGCGTGGTTCTCGCCCCTTTGGACCGCGTTCCAAGATCACAGCAATTACTTTGGGGAGTACTACAGAGTTATCATAATCAATGGAACCAATGGCCCAAGCTTTGGAAGTAAAACCCAAGTTGTAGTAAATCATAGATTTCCTTTAAATGTGTATGCCCTTGCCTTCAGAAAGTCCTCAAATTATCTAATCTGCAGTTGAATTACTTGTAGTTAGTTGTTTGTGTGTTTGCTGAATATACAAATCCAGGTGAACATACTCAATACAACATTCCTTTACCATATTTGCTGTTTATGTTACTCATCTGCTGTTACTCTCTTTTGGTCCACGCGCAGCAGTCGGCCTATAAAAGCAATTTCATACAGTGTCCAGTGGTGAGGCGGCTGTCAGTCTGCTCTGGGTAAATAGCTAGTCAAATACTGGGTCAGCACTAGGTTTTCATTAGAGGCCTAATTCAAAGCGGCCCACATAGAGTGTCAGGAGTGTCCCGGCCTGTTGTTGGCACCCCTTATAACACACTCTAATGAGCAGCCGCTGGGAAAGTTGTGGTCAGCTGTGTATTTGGCGGTGTAGCTTAGAATACACGGTCAGAGAAGACGAAGAGAAAGTCCCCCCTCAAGGGCCTGAATTAGCCCCATGAATCACTTACTTTCTTTTTCATTAGTTTCTTAATCACGCAACCTGTTGAGTGTCATGATTCATGGGACTAGCTGCTTGCTGTGGTTTACCCTGTAGAGTTCAATCATGAGGCCGGCATTCTCAGTGGATTTGCCAGTATGTGAGCTGGACAGTGTTACTGTTTTGTTTATAAAGGTGCTTAAAGCATCTCTTTGCCTCTGTGATCCGTCGGGAAATATGTAGACAAGGGGATCATATGTGTTGATAGATTCAGGACTGCAGCACTTTCCAACCTTAATGCTTAGTCAAAATGTTTCCTGTTAACTTGCAAATATGAATAAATTAAAAAAAATTGTTATACATTGAGCGGGATCCAGGCTAGTCCCGAGTGTTTGAGCAGTGCATAAATGAAAAAGGTTTCAACATCCAGCACGTGGCTCCATTTGAACGCTGCACATGGCATCTACCCTGATATACTGTACGTGGTGTGTGTGTCTCCAGCCGCATTAATGTGAGCTGTCCTTTACACAGGAGGGTGTGTTAAGCCTGGCTTTTCACAGTCCATCAGGATGATCTCCAGTAGATGTTAATGAGCTTTCCCACTAATGTGGACTCAGTCGTCCAACTGGACAGCTTTCTAAGGATTGTACAGAGCAAGGACTCATATAGTGATGCCAACATGTTTTCATCTGTAAAAAATCTGTAAGTCCTTATTATTAATGGTATTTCTTTTTTACATATACATATTATTATTATTATTATTATTGTAGTTGAACTCAGTATTTAAGTGATAACATGCCAGTGCTATTGATTAAATTATTATTGGTAAAACATATATATATATATATATATATATATATATATATATATATATATATATATATATATATATATATATATATAACATTTGTTATGTGACACTGTTTGTGGTTTGAGATATTCGGAAAATTGTGGCCTTTTTTTTCAAAAACCTGAAGTCATTTGAGAAGTGAGTTCTTGGAGTTTGTTTCCCTCAGAGCTCTTCACAGACCAGACTTGAACATTGTGTTTTCTACAGCATAGGCCTACCATAATATCATATCATAATATCTGCCACGATGGAAAATTGAGCTAAAATTTGCAACATTGGGGAGAAAGGCAGCTCTTGGTATTTGGTTGTGTGCATCTCATTTAAATTAGGAAAAACATATGTAAATGCAGCATGTACAATTTGTTCATGTTAGGGAGTATCCACCAATGCAGATATATCATCAGCAGGGACACCATAACATGTCCTTGGTAATATTTTGGAAATTAAGGGGGGTTTAATGACCTGAGGAAGAGGAATCACAACCTCAGTGTTTCTAATAAATCTAAATCTTGGCTAGAAACCATAAAACACAAGTGGAAACATCATTGCTATGGATTTTTATTATTATTATTATTATTATTATTATTATTATTATTACAGGTAGACATGTCATTGCCATGAGTGGAACCATTATCACTGCAGGTAGGGGCAAACCCAAATGTGCCTCCTTATTTTAGTTACGTAAAAACAATATGTAATTTAATAGAATGTTTTAAATGTCCACCAATGTACGTTCAGTAGTAGACACCTAAAAATAGAGGAATTGCATATACAAAATTACCATCCATGATTTTAATGTAGAATAGTGTTCCATGTGCATTTTTCATAGGCTTTTATAAGTTGGCAAAAGATAAAATCTGGAGGAAAAACATTAAAAATTATTTCAGACATCTTTTTGGCAGCTGTAGTTCAGATGGCAGCGCGGTCAACCATTTATCGTAGGGTTGCTGCTTCTGCCCTCAGCTCCTATTGTTCACATGTTGAAGTGTCCCTATGAAACACGCTGAAACCTAAATTTCTCTCAATATATTCCTGGGAAAAAAAAATTTAATATATTTTTTTATTTTGTTCACTATAAAAACCTAACATAATAGCAGTGACTAAATCCACATTAGTTGGTGGATTCCTGAAGGAACCAAAATGCCAACACCAATATGTATGTGAGCCATTTTTCAAATAGGAAGTGTGTGTGTATGCACTTCGGTGTAAGTGTAAGTGTGTGTAGGAGACTGTTGGGGGTTGGAATGTGACGTGAGAGCACTAATCAGAGCCAGCTGGGGCCAACCCTGAGATTAAAGTTAAAACACAAAAACAATCAGCTGGGACAAGTATACTATCGCTATGGGTTACTGCCCCCATCCCAGCCTCTCAGGGGGAGAGAGGGACAGAGGCGGAGAAAGAGAGGATGGATGGATGGATAGACGGATGGATGGGACTCTACCCACAGACCCTCTGATTAAGAGCTCCTTTGTATTCTCTTTGATCCTTTCTTAGTGGTGAGTCTAGGCTCAGCACAACATGCACATGACACACACCAACACACTGCCAGTCAGGACCACAGGATGTGCTCCGTATATGTCTGTCTGTGTGTGTGTGTGTGTGTGTGTGTGTGTGTGTGTGTGTGTGTGTGTGTGTGTGTGTGTGTGTGTGTGTGTGTGTGTGTGTGTGTGTGTGTGTGTGTGTGTGTGTGTGTGTGAGAGAGTTTAAGAGGATTAAGGCCTGTCCATGGCCGAGGGTGCAGACTGCACTATTTCTGATCATTTCCTCTGTATGTCCGATTGGTTGATAAGGTATTAACTCGCCTCTGTGTTGTTATACGTGTCTCTGTTGGATTGTGCGAGGATGCGTCTCCAAAAACAACAACATTTTCCTCCTTGTTCAACACTGACAAGAATCCACCCCCTCCCTCCATCCATCTCTGGCCTAAAAACACTCCTCTGTTATCTCCAGCTGTGGAATCCAGTGCTGTTTTACTGATAGCTTTTTCTAACCTATCTTGGGTTGACTTGCTCTTTCTTTTGAAGTCTGGCCACTGGTTTTGTCCCTAAATTTAATTTAGTGATCTATAACGGTCAAATGCTATTTGTGAGGTTTTTCCTTGACAAGAATAAAGCTCTGGAGACAACACACTGCATACTATATCCACATATAATCACATTTAAGATCCTGCTATCAGCTTCCAAATTTCAAATACATATCATTTTTGGCATTGAAAATTACAGTTTTAAAGATAAGTCACTATATATTAGCACCAAATATTTATCAGACAGGTCAGATCAGCCATCCTTTAAAAGTCCATTTTAGTCAAAGCCTACAGTAGTTTCCATTTCTTCATTGGCCTTCCTCCAGAACAGCATTATCTACACATCGCATCTGACAAAACCACCTTGTAAATAACCATGTTACTTTACCTAGTGACATCCGCCCCAGAGGAAAAGATCCCCAACATTAGAGTGCTGGGGGATTGTGTCGGGGGCGTGAGAGGTTAAGACTTGTTGAATAGCTGGTAGGCGTCACACAATGAGGTGGATTAGGCAGCACTAGAAAGGGCCTTTAGGGCTTTACTGGGTTGTTCAGCAGCTTATAGCGCCTACAATAACACAGCAACAGTGCAGATCTGGGGTTGGCAAAAAGACTAGCTGGGAGGGCAAGTGGCTGGCAGTTACGGTCAGTGTGGTAGGAAGCATGGAAGCTGTGATGTAAGAAAAAGAGTTAACAGGGAGGCAAGGAATCAAATATTACTGACTGACAGGAAGAATTTAGCTAAGGACTTACTAATGGGTAAAAAGAAGTACAGCAGCATTTTGCTAGAGATCCCCTGGGCCCTCCCGAAGGACCCCTGGGTGTCACATTGGCATTGAGACATGGAGTTGCAGGGCTGCAGAGGAGAGGTGAGGCTCAGTTGTAGTGGCTCCAGCACTTGTCTCTGCTTGCCTGGATCTGTGGCTGGAAAAATGATATCATTACAGATGACCCATATTCTTACAGATAAACCTCGGCACTGTGGTGTGTGCTGTGCTACTGTGTGCGTGAGTACAGAAATTGTGTTTTAAGGTGCATATTAACCTCAAGTATTTTCCACAAGAGATTCCACTTAATCAACGACAGATGACATATGATACATTATTATCATAGTTGCTATTGCAGTTGCTACTACGTTGTAACAATATTATCATCCTGGGCTTCAGTGGAGACATATGAGAGCTGCAGAGCCAAAATGTAAATTCTCTTTTACAGGTTTTTAAACTTGACACATTTTGGAATTTCCTGGTTAAAAGATTACTTGCAACTATTAGCAATGTCATTCAATAAAGTACCGGTATAAGTGGCCTAATAATTTCATACTTTATCTGAACCCAGAGCACTGTGAACCAGCAGTCCTCACCCCTGTCTGGGATTACTGAAGCATTTCTGCCCTGTTGGGGAATTAAACAGGAGGGGGGTGGGAGGGCGGGCAGCAGGCTGGAATAACACCGCAGTGTGGCACATTGCGTGTTAGCTGGGATAATAACAGTGTGGTTTGTATTAGGTTTCCTTGGCTAAAGTAAGAAGCTCCCACTTCCTGCATGCCCTCCATAAAGACAGTATCCGTATTGGCCTCTGAACATCTGCAGGACGTATTGAACACACGCTGTGGTTTTATGTCAGTGCAGTATTAATTTGAAAAGACTCTTAAGCTAATTAGACTTGTTCATCGCAACGTCACTGATTTGTTCTGCAGTCAGATTTTGACAGACAGCAGTGTGCAGTTCAACATCACCTCAAAAATAGCAGAAAGAATTCATTGCATGATATTCTGGCACAGTAAAAAACTCCAGCAGTGGAAATTGTTTTCAACTGATACCAGAAAGAAGCTGTACGTCAGACCAGATTGCAGCTACAGTGAGCATGTCAGCTTTTATTTTTGTTCTGTATTTACTCTGGTTTTTTAATGTTCGTTCAGGCCATCATGCCAGTATGTATTAATGCTTTTTGGACTAAGGCCATGTTCAGACCAAAAACAGCCATGCATTAAAACAACACAAGGTAATCTACCAGTTTATTTCCCTGTGGTTTAACATGAACAGCATATTTCTATAGTTTACTCACTACATTTTGGGACTTTAAGGCATTCATCAGTTGTATACACAAAACATGATGGAATAAGTTGTGTGAGGAACGAAGAAAGTCGTTGAGAGGGAAGTTCAAACCCTTCCTATTTTCACAACTCCGCACACCTCAGTCCCCCAAATTCCAATGTCAAAAGGTATGGAGGGAGAGGGTTTCAGATGCACTGCGGCCCTAAGACTTCTTTCAGAAAGTAAAAGCGTGAGTTAGAATAAATGACATAAGTGGACCGCACTATATTTTCTTACCCTGTCAAAGTACAGACCGCTGGAAGAGAACATGCACTCATATCATTTTTCATTTATTGTTTAATTAGCATGGACAATGCACAATAGATATAGCGTACCAAATATAGCTAAAAACAAATTTCCATCTGTATAGCTGTTCTGAATCGCCATACTCAAAGTGAACAAAAAGCCTGCCGTCTTAGCTTCTCCCGGCTGCACCCTGTAGTAGCAGTAACCATGTGCACTTTTGCTCTCATGTATGTGCATTATTATATCCTGCTCTCAATTTGTTGATGACAGTCATACCATACTCTGTCATGGATGCACACTGCTGCACATTCACAGGGCGTCGGCCACTGTCAGCAGAGCAGCCAGGCAGCAGCAGATTGAATACAGCTAGAGGCCTGATGGACGTCACAATACACTACATGCATCATAGTCTTAATACTGTGCTGCCACTTACGCGCACGCCATTCTATCCATATATTGGCGGATATGGTTTACAGCATGTAATAACAGTAATAGGTTCCTTATGGGGATATCGTCAGCAGAGCAACCTGGTCAGTCTACAGTGAGGGATGTGGAGCAGTGTGAGCATGTCAGAGAAATGCTCTGTCACCCAAAGAATGTTGGGAGAAGATTGGTTGTGTCTTAGAATAACTGCTGTCCATTGATACTGTGGGTTAATTGCACAGATGTGGACTTTCTCTGTTTATAACACAGATCCAGGTTCATAGAGGTCTGATGAGTAATTCATGGTAAAGCAATAGGAAAGGATGTCCTTTTTTATTCCTACTGTCTGTTCAATCTAGTCATGATGCTGTAAAATGTTTAGTATCCTGTGCCTCTTTGGCTGCCATACACTTTGGAACTATGGGAATTTAAAATCATCTCATATTTATATATGTTTGAAATTGCTTTTATATGTTCATGTATGTTTGCTGCTGAAATACTGCGTTAAAGGATCATTCTGGTTTATTATAACTTGGACCTTATTTTCATAGTTTTGATCATCATTTCTATCAGTTATGATAAAAGTGTATATGTTAGTAATAACAACTACAGAATGCACAGTAGGCCAAAGTCTGTAAACTGGGATGGATGTTTACAAGAAATAGTTTTGATTATCATTTTACAATTCACCTTCCCTTCCACAAGACAAGACACTGTCTGATCATATGACTGTGCGTGTTTTCTCAGCTTTTACATTAAACAGTTTTGCCATGTACATGCAACCTAGTGTCAAGCATAAAACTGGTTTGCTTCTTAAATATGACACCAGTAGTTGCCCTTAATTTTAGTAGAGTAGAGCTTTTGAGTACCGGTGCCAATACAATACCTGAATTTATGTACCAATACAATTTTTTGGTTTGTTTTTTATATGTACTTTGAGGAACATAGACATTTTTGTTTTTCTAAGTCCTTTTTTTCCATCATTTGACAAAACAAGCTAAACTGATCAAACTGTGTTTCAAGATGTTTTACACAAGCAGACATAAAAATAAACAAATAATAAAAAATTGGTTTAAGTCAAAAAAAGCTTTGACTTAAATCAGGAGGGACTGTATCTGATCAAAGAATATGCAAACAAGACGTGAGACAGCATTGAATGTGGTGCTTCACAGTTTTTAAATACTCAATGCTACACACACGTTTCAGTTGGTACTGAAAAAGTATTTGTTTATTATACCCAGCCCTAATAATGAGGACATTTTGTTTTGGTCAGAATAAGGATAAAGAGTATCTGTCAGAAGACACTTTGGGCATGTGAACAGATCACCTGATGGCTCCAATTTAACAATCTCTCTCTCTCTCCTTCCCTCCCTCTCCTTCCCTCCCTCTCTCTCTCTCCCTGCAGAGCTGCAGAGGGAGGGCAGCATCGAAACCCTCAGTAACAGCTCGGGCTCCACCAGCGGCAGCATCCCACGCAACTTCGAGGGCTACCGCTCCCCGCTGCCCACCAACGAGAGCCAGCCGCTCAGCCTCTTCCCCACCAACTTCCCCTAGAGTCCCACCTCTCTTCCAGGAAGAGCCGCCACCGTCCAGCCCACCTGCCTGCCTCCCCCATCAGCATCACACTGGCACACTTGTGTGTTGAACTGAAACCCAACTGTGTCTAGGATTTGTGTTTCTCTGTACACTGTGTTTTGGGTTTTTTTCTCCTCTCATACAACTGATCACATATCAGTGCAATCCCAACTGCATCCAGTTATAGTATTTTATTTCTTGGTTTGGATGTGAAGGCTGATATTTTTATTAATGAAGCTGCCGATGCTTCTTTAGTTTGTACAGATTTCCAATCATTTTACATTTTGCTTATCCTTAAATTGCATTCATGTCTGGGTTTTCACCCAGACACACATTTATTATAGACTCTTGAAAACTAATTTATTTTAAGCTTAACAGCTATTTTAAGTGTCGCTGAGCAATTAACCAAATCTAAAGTGCAGATAAAATGAAGTTTCATCACATAGAGTATTTTGATACACCTGTGGCCAGGGAGGAACTTCTTTTATTTTCAATATCAGAGTTTTTATTAACTGACCAGTATCTATCTAACCCTGCTTTTAACCTTGTCGTTGTGTTAAATCAGAAGCCAGTTGACACAGGCGCTGTTGGAGACCAGCCGTCCTCTCCTCTCTGCAGCTGATGTCTGCTGTTTCCTCAGCCCACCATCATTCTTTGTGTGTGTTTGAAGTTTTACGGTGTGCCTATTGTCTGAATGAGCCATGAGAAAACGGAGCGCCGACAAAGAGAAAATGTTTATTCCAGTCAGTGACGTGTAGCAGCTCCTTTTCCCTCATTTCCCCGTGAGTGTGTTGCTGCTCTTATGGCCTCTCAGTAAATGTTTTTGATTAAATTTGGTCCTCTCATGCCTTTGATTATCATGTAATTACATTTGACAAAGGATGCAGTAATGAGATGACACTAATAATATGTTGCTGAAGTAATTTAGATGTTTACAGTGTAATTGAAATATGTTTCTGACATCATTTAGACATATTCCCCACTCGGCCTTTCCAGATAGTAAATTTTAATTGAGCGGAGGCTTGTGTAGCCGTCGTGTTTTTTGTACATTAGCAACTTTTGACCAAAATCTTTTTCTTGCCTCTAGTGATAGATCTCTGAAAAATGTATTTTCCTTAAATGTACTAGCTCTGCCCGTAGCAAAGAGGATTGATAATCAGAAATTCTTTCATTAAACCCACTTTGCCTGTTAGTTTGTTCTGAGCAGAATGTTTGTCTTGGTTAAAACTGAAAAGCACTATTTACAGAGTCACATTAGAAATAATTTTAAATGATAGTAATGTACAATCCTTGGACTGGCTGCATGTCGTGATGGCCTGTTGTTGTTCTGTCACTGAACGAGGGCATGCATCTACTTGTTTTAATTCAGAGAATTAAAACAAGTAGAGAATTCAGAGAATTAAAACAAGACTTGATCTGTAAAATACTTACTTCTTTTCCCAGCATTCATGCAAGAAAAAACATAGTAAAACTTAAGGAAATGAAACTGTCGGTCTTTTTTCTCACTCTGATTGCTCCTAATTGTGCCGTTCAGATTTCAACCACGGCGGTGACCATCAGCACATAGTACCACTGGTAATTAGTACCATATTTTTTAACAGGCAGTAAAGTGCTGTTAAAGGGACTTTTTATGGGCAACTCTGGCTCTTTGTTCTGAGAGAGAAACGAGAGGCCATGTTTGTTTCTCTGCTAATCAGCACACAACTTCAAATACAAAAACTCAGAGATTTAAAAAAAATATACTAACTATTTTAAATCAAATTAGCGGCGAATTATTCCTTGTATGCTTTATTTCATCTCATCGATGTGTTCATAAGCTGCTAGCCATAAAATTAAAAAGGGGTCCTTGCCCAGCTACAATGGAACATATTCCAACTTGAGGAAATGGCCAGAAAACATTTGCACAGACAATTAAATCAATAACTTATTCAACAGTTTTAAATTGAAAACAGTATGCCTGTATTTCCAGTCAGATATATTTGGAAATACAATTTGTTACAGTATGAGTTGCACAACACAATACATAAAAAACTGAACCATTACAAAATGTGTTTACTTAGGTTTATATGCAAGACTCCCTTATGAATAAAGTAGAAATAAGCTCCAGCTGGCAGGATGTGTCTCTGCCTCTTCATCCAGAGGAAAGCTCAGCATTATCCAACGAGTAGAGAAAAAAAACTACAGTTTTTACTTGAAACTTTTGATTTAATTCCAGCATGCTTTAACAAACATTTTACAATGTTTAATATTCACAATATTACACATTTTAAGTGTGGAGGAAATATTCTACTTGATCATCAGGGCCACCTTTTAAAATGTTTTTAAAAAAAGTGTTAAATAACAATGTATTTCATCACACACTAAAAATCTGAAAACTGACACACATCATGTCAGTTTAAAATGAATTTGTACGTTTGGTAATTTCTAACAAGCAGACATTGTGATGGCATTACATGGGGAAAAACCTGGGCACAGTTAACTGTATTAATTTTGAGAAGAATTTCTAAAATACTGAACTCTACACATTCAACGGTGTATTCTAGCAGTAACTCAGAAAGACTTGTCCTGTTACAGTCATTGAGCATAACCGTAAAATCCCTACTCACTGATTCAAGTCACTCTGGATAAGAGAATCAGCTCCCTGAAATGTAAATGGAGCAAACTTGAAAGTTTCCATGGTCTTGCATCCAACATCCTGATAGGAAATGTGCGGTGGAACCTGTAGAGTCCCTACCTGTGAACTTTTAACAAGAGAAACATGGCAGCAAACTGAATGCTTATAAATCATGTTAGGACTAACTGAATACAACTAAAACGGAGTCTACGCAAGGTGTGATAGTCACACTGATTCTCCTGAATTTATGGGATCACTACCAAACCTCAATGGTGGAAGTAAAAGTACTAATACCACAATGTAAAGATACTCTGTTACAAGTAAAAATCCTGCATTGAAAAGGTTACTTAAGTAAAAGTATGTAAGTATAATCAGGAAAATGTACTTAAAAGTAAAACTCCTCACATTTTAGAAACTGGAAATGATCAAAACTGTTCTGTCAGTCAACTGTTTAATGGTCTAATCATTTCAGCTGTTATTGTGGCCTATATATTGTTGGGTAGTTTAATTTATAACAAAACATTGTATTTTATAAACTACATGTGTTTTGTGTGCAAAAATCTTAATTTGTAAAGTAACTAACGCTGGCAGATTAATATAGTGGAGTAAAAAGTACAATATTTCTGAGTAAGTAGAAAATGTCATGAAAAGAAAAAGACTCAAGTAAAGTACAAGTACCTCAAATTTGTACTTAAGTACAGTACTTGAGTAAATTACTTAGTTACATTCCACCACTGCCAAACATTAGCATTAACAAGAACGGATCCAGAGGTTGGGTATTTTAACTGGAAACATCTCAACTCTGACTTATAGCATCAGCTATCAGCTTAGCATACACTAATACTGATGCTAGCAGCTTAGCATACACTAAATTGAATGATAGCAGGCTCCGTTCACATTTACTCTGCTGAAAGATGGTGGGCTCCATGGTAACCATGGCTGTGTTAAGTGACAGCAGGTCAGCAGCCTGCCAGTGAACAGTAAGACTGGTGTTTTCTTATAATACAAGTTATTGTTACACTTGACCAGGTACATTTGTTGGTAACAATCTTTAGTTTTCAAAGGTCTGTGAACTTGCCAGACCTCCTGCTAGCTTCATTTCTCAGAGGAAACCAGCAGAAATACCTCCCCCTGCGTTTGGACCTAAGGGAATATGCTCATTTGTTGTTTTTTAAAGCAAGTGCCAACAGTTGATGCTGATGCATATAATTATGCTGCTTGCTAATCTTATCCAAACTGTGAGATCTCAGTGGCCCTCATACACAGCATGACCACTCTTCTTTCTGCTGAGACCAGCGGTGCTAAAGTAAAAACATCCAAATGCAAATTAGCAGGAACATCACAGCAGTTCTATTTTTCAACAGCAAATTACATTTTGTTATAACTGCTGACAACACTGGGCTGTGCAAACTCACTGAGAAGCCTGGGACTATAGATTCATTTGCCACGTATAGCTTTACCAATAAAAATTATGCCAGTAATCAGAAATCATGTAATTTAAAAAGGCGTCTCATTATGATTTCATTTTTTACAATCCAGAATATGGTGCAATTGTACCATTACTTGTGGATTTTATTGTATATATATTACAGTAAATTGCTCAACATGGGGAAATCAGTTGGTTGTAGGAGCAGACAGTAATAGCTATAATAGCTTACAAATATCTACATAAATGTTCACTCATTCACTATTAGAGATTTGCCAAAATAAAGAGAATTGTAGTATTCACAGAGAGAGAACACATGGTTTTGGGAAAAACCACCTGGTTGATTTAGAAGTTAAAGAAGTGTCTTCTGATGGATGTAGAGGTGGCTGTTAAAATAAAAGATTCAATGGGGATTAACATTTATTGTTTTTTCTTTTCGATTTTTTTTATAGGTAACAATGGTGATTTAGAAACTATTTTTGAGAAATTTGTGGAAATAGCGCCTCACAAAATCATTCAAAAATCCAAATCATTTGACTTGCAAAAATAAAAGAATGAGATAGACATGCTGGGGCGACCTGTAGCTCACCTGGTAGAGCATGCTCCCCATGTAGGCTGAGTTTATGGATTAGGGTTGGGTCCTGTGGCCCTACTATCTAATGAAATAAAAAATAGCCCAAGAAATAATCTTAAAAAAAATAAAATAAAAAGAGAAGCAGGAAACATGGAAAAGAGGAGCCAATGACCAGAATGCATGGACTCCTCACATCACAGCTCAACTACACCAGACACTTTAGGTAATTAGCTTCCTGGGCAACTCACTGTTCACTGTGTGTGGGACCTTGAATGATTCCTGCGTGTTCCACCATCACACCGTCTGCACATTGGATCCTTAAACACCACCACGTCTGCCCTGTGAATGGAAAGACTTAGAAAACACAATGCTCCGGGGGACTCTCAATTTAGTTTGCATGGCCTGAACCTCAAATACATTTCATCAAATTTAGTCCCTGAAAATGTTTAATATTGAACTGCAACATGGGTTGTATGGCATACATGTTGTGAGAAGGTAAGAGTAGTTAAGTTCATTTTAAATGAAATAAATAATATTACAATTCACTGAGAAACCCAAAGGAGCGCTGTATTATTTAGAATGATTACAATCAAATTCAGAGAGGTATACCATAAAGATTAGCTGTTTTGCATCACATGATTTCAGTGATTAGTTGCCGATCAGCTGCTGCAGGAAACTTACACAAACTGGCACAAGGCCCAAGGCCATTTGGAGGTCTATGTTATAGATCCTAACCCCCCCTCCCATTACACTGCAGATAGATCCAACATTTTCATCTTTGAATCATTATTAAATTGTACACCCATCTAAAACATGACTTATGTATGGTTAATTATCAGACTTTACTCTCATCAAGATCATTTCTGGTGGGTCAAATGATGCTGAAACTAAACTTGTGCCCCCTTTTTTTCTACACCTCTAGCTGTATAGGCACCAACAGGAGGTCCTTGAACCAAAAGTTGAGAGCCAATGGCACAGAGACAGCTTTGTTACCACTAAAACTCACCATCAGTGTGTCAAGACCTGTGCAGTGTAAAATGTCCAAGACAAAGCCGGAGATGTGCTCACTGATCAGAGCTGCAGCGTGCTGCTGTCAGATTGGAATGAGATATGATTTGAATCAGGAACAACAGAGCAGGTTTTTTTTTCTGGATCAGCTTCAGTTTCATCCTCCATATTTATCCTTCTAGAAACACATTAATCAGTGTCCATTCTCAGTGCTGTTTTACGGTTTATGTGATTGTACAAGGCCTAATAAAGCACTTACCTGCACAGAAGAGGAAGCACGGATCAACTTACCTGAACTCAGTTAAGGCTACTACATGCATAGGCTCACTTTCATTTTAAATTAGCAAACAGGAATGCATAGTGTGCAACATAATCTGATAGAAGACATTATGACAGTTGACTATTTAAAGGGGGGGGCGGTTATTTGCATTGCGATGAAGTCTGACTCCACTCATGTCTAGCCATTCAACTCGCTTACTTGACCAACGTCGGAATGATGTGACATTACTGCACAAGAACACATTAGCAGATGTTTCATTCATTTTTACTACGTCTTGAAGCCGCAAATAATTAGATCTCAAAGAAAAATATTATCTTCGATTTTGCAATCATATTTAATCGCAGGCTGATTTGAAACTTGTTAAAACTTGATTATTTTCATAACTTTAGGTAAATTCATGTCTTGGCGTTTAGAATTAGAAATGTTAGTATACTGATTATACTGGGGTTTTGACAATAATCAAACACTAAAATATGACATAACTATGCCAACTGTTGAAATCGAAACTAAAGACTTTTTTTTTCCCCATGGTTTTGTCTTTCTAGTCTTGATGAGAAGTTGTGAATATTCCGTGGATGTCATAATGTTTTCTGTCATGTTGAAGGATTTCTGATCTGATCTTGTCCTCCGTGCTGGGTGAGCTCTCCCTCCGACTGAATGAAAGCAGAGGGGTAAAAAGCCTCTCCCTCCGGCCTGCAGGTTGCCTCTGCTCCTCTGCTGCGCTCCTAATATGATTCAATGTTCCCAGCGCTGCAGCTGCTAATTCAATTTCTCCACGCTGTCAACACATCTGCAAACACACAAAAGATTATGTTGCTGGTTTGAAAAAGTGTGTCTCAACGAACATGAAATGTAGTAATAAATATTGTCAGCTGGATGATATTAAAAAGCCGATGCTTAAACGTTTCCTGATTAAGAATGAGTTGAGTAAAACACAAACGCACAGTAAGTGTAATCCCTCTCTTTCATTTGCTTGGCCCAGTTAAAACCTGCGCAGGTAGATTTTTATTTTAAAAAATGTAGCTACTTTAAACTCGCACTGTATAGGCATAACGCATAAGGTTAACAACACAGGAAGCCCATTAAAAGCACGGATTTTTACTGCTCGGTTTGGCCAGATTAAATTAATCTATTTAAAAATATATATATATATCAAAGGATTCGGTCGCCTGGGTAGCTCACCTGGTAGAGCAGGCGCCCACATATAGAGGAGGAGGAGGGTTTACTCCTCGTCGCAGCGGTCGCAGGTTTGACTCCGCCCTGCGGCCCTTTGCTGCATGTCATTCCCCCTCTCTCTCTCTCCTCTCTCATGTCTTCACCTATCCTATACAAAATAAATGCCCAAAAGAATAATCTTAAAAAATAAATAATAATAACAAAGGATTTTTTGCGAATCCGTGAAATAAGTCTCTCAAATATACGCATTTGCAGAGAGGTGGCTGAATACAAAAATGCAACAATGCTATTTTCAAATTCTGCAAATTGAAAATCTCTTTTAGAATTGAAAGTTATTTTCCGTGTCAGCTTATCAGTTTGGGGACCCACAACTGCTCTTTATAAAGGCCGTTTTAAGCCTTACAAGATTTGCATGACATTTTTTTTAAAGAAGGTGATTGACCAAATTATTTTATTAAAATGTGATACACATACACAAAAAGACAAAATAGTCTTATATATAATGGGTGATTTTAAACATCAAGTCCTACAGGGGACCTGACGGCACAGTGGGGCATGTGTGCCCATAGGAAGCGCCCCCCCCCCCCTCCAACCGGCAACAAACAACAGAGGAGAATTTTTTATTAAGCCCGCAGGGGGAAAACCTCAGACAGCAACTTAACTAACTACTGTTAGTTAATGGCATTGTGATTTATTTGGAAACGCACGTCACATCCAGTGATCGTGTTTGGCACACTTATCATCACTGGATAAATACACGCACGCGTGTGCACAATTCTGAAGTGCGTCATGCACTCATTCACCTGTGGCCATATTGATTTTGATCAGCGGCTAGCAAAGTGGGGGTGCAGGGCCACTCAGGGGTCCTCGAGTCTCCTTAGCACAATTTCACCAAAATTAAAATATCTAAAAAAATATCCCAGTTATAAAATGTATGAACAGCATTTCAATGTAAAGAGTCGAACACTAAATTAAATCCAAACTTTCCATGAGGCTCTGTGACACTAAACCTGATCAGAATATACTCGATGTGAGTGTCTATGGCATCAAAGTGTTGGCTGCTGTAACGCTGGTGGATGTGACAGCTCTGTCACTCTCCTCTGGCTCCCCTGGGTCACTATAGCGCCCCCACCTGGTGGTCTACCTGTCTGTCAGTCAGACGCACCCGCAGCCTCCACACAACATTGTAGCTGCAGATTAGATACGTGAGAATAGGAAGGTAAACTAGGCTTTAGGGCTGTAAGGTAACTGGAAGGATATGAGTGTTTATGATTGAGTTTGTCATGAATTCATGTCCAATAAAAATAATATATATATTTTATGGAAAAGCTGTGATGCCTCAGGTATTACTCTAGTGCCAAAACGTTTCTCTTTCATTGCATTGTTCCACATGTGTGTGTGTGTGTGTGTGTGTGTGTGTGTGTGTGTGTGTGTGTGTGTGTGTGTGTGTGTGTGTGTGTGTGTGTGTGAGAGTGTGTGTGTGTGTGTGTGTGTGTGTGTGTGTGTGTGTGTGTGTGTGTGTGTGTGTGTGTGTGTGTGTGTGTGTGTGTGTGCGTGCGTGTGCCTGTGTGTGGAAACATTCTGCTTTTCCTACAAGTGAGAACTGATATGTTTCATTTAGCAGACTGGACTGTAGAGGAGCTGGAGGAGGAAGTGGAGGAGATGAAGGAGAGGAGGAGGAGGAAGAGGAGGAGGAGGTGGAGGGCTGCTGGTAGCTGTACGATGAGGATGAGGGAGGAGAAGGATAAGAAAAAGGAGGAGGAGAGAGGGCCGCTGGTCGCCGGGTTTCCATGTGACAAGGGGAAATATGAGGGACTTTGACAGGTCTTAAACGGTCTGGCGCCAAGGCCTCAGTCTAGCCGCTAAATATAGCCGGAGAGATGATGCAGGGAGATGGGAGGAGAAGATGGAGAGATAAAAGGAAGAAAGGAACAATGTCGAAGGGAGGAAGAAAATAACAATACTCGATTATAGACGAATATGGTGCAAAACTGCCCCGTTATGTTGTAATTAGAGCGTCTTTGGCCCGGATCGCTGACACAAGGGCTAAATCACTGGGATGGAAGACGCCTTTTACGCACATTTTCACTTATGCAGCTGTTTTGTGTTGTATTGAGCAGACGGATTAAGGGCACACAAAAAACTTAAGTCAACTTCCTACTGTATGCAAAGCGTCATGCAAGCATTTAATTCACTTTATACAACCCCAGTTTACAGGGTGACTGGCAACTCTTTACATCACATGTCTCAAATTTAAGATTCCAAGCCTGCTTGTTTTGACTAATTTATACGACAATAAGAAAAACGTGTCAATATTATAAATTATCTAAACTACCAATGTAGGAGAACAACACTTCTGAATATGTTCCTGTTTTTAGATATGTTTCCACACTTCATTTCACACTTCAAGATCTTTCACCTTTCATGATGATGCAGGACGCGCGCACACACACACACACACACACACACACACACACACACACACACATTCCAAAGAACAAGTCTAGGGAACACATTTACTGTCTGCTTTCATTTCATTAATCCCTAACATAGAATATAATCTATCAGCACAGTGCCCCTTCTATGTAGATCTACGGAGCAATCCTCCCTCGACTTAATGACTTTTAAATCGCGCGTAATGGAGATTTCTGTACCGTTGACGGCACAGAACAAATAAATGGTGACTAATTTGCACAAGCATTGTTGATACAATTATCCAGTTGAGTATTCCGGCAGAAAAACCGTTATCCACCTCCATATGTTGCTAATCTTGTTTCTACCCAGTAAAGCATGCATGCATGGAGCTTCAAAACTCTGACGAACTGCCCCCGCTCCCACGGCACTCCTACATCTCTGTCATTTCATAACTGACTTGTTTGGAATGCTGCACCTTCCGAAGGTGCAGCATTCCAAACAAGTTAGCTGTCCGGCCAAATTATAGCAGATACACACCACAATACCTCAGAAGAAAACTGTGAGGTATGTGCAAGACTTGATGATTTGACATTCCCATGTGAAGTTGATGCTCATTGGCATTTATTTCCAACACCTGGTTGACTGAAAATACATTTTTTCCCCCATTGCTATTAAACACTGACTGCATCCACTGTGGGAATCAGTTGATGCTCCAGGGACTTGTGTCTGATCTAATGTGTTTCCGGGGCTTGTAGAAACCGTTTTGGCTTCATTCGGGTATAGTGCGCTCTGTTGTGCTGTAGCGGATCCTGTCTGGCCTGCTGACTCTTTACGCATGGCTGTATCAATCTGATGGAAGCCGAGCAACAAGTGTGTAACATAGCGGAGATGTGCAAACAGTTGCATGCTCCTAAATCACATAACATGCTGTATCTGACACACACACACACACGTGCGGGCTGCTGAAACTTTCTGGAGTTGCATTTTTGGGTCGTATTTAAGAATAAAAATAAAAATAATTTTTAAAAAAACATTTTAGTTTTGCACCTTTTGTCTCTTAATTTAATAGTTTTACAGTCCTGCAGCGACCGATTAGGAAAATAATCGGGTGAATTTGATGTATTAATATTAAGGGTTTATAAATATGATTCACTGGCCAGTAGAGTTTTTATGCATGTCAGCGGAAGCCGCAGAAACGCTAGTACCAGTGGTTAATAGGAAAGGCGTCTTATTCGCAAGGATTATCACTTTCCTTTTGTTTAAGTTTTTGTCGAAGTGACGCCTGTGTCTTACAACACGGTCCTTCCTGCCCGGAGAGAGCAGCTGTTTATCCAAAAAGAAAAAAAGAAATCACATCTGACACCGAGTCATGACCGAGACAGAAAAGTGGAGCGGAGCCGCAGATGAGGCTGTTGAGGGGGCCGGAGGGGCTCGCACATGCACGACTTCAGGGTAAATATAAAGAGACAAGAGATTGTTCTTATTGTGGCTCTTATTATTGTATCAGCCGACTGGCGCCGAGCGGCTTTTTAACAAACTGAGTCCAAGTTAATCAGGAGTTGCGGCAATGGATTGCTCTAAAGGAGCTCAGCAGAGCGGAGTGCAGGGAGGCGGGTGGGGGGCCCGTGGTTCCCGGAGTCCCGCACTGTCCTTGGTTTGACAAAATACAACCTGTCGGAGATTACACGCTACCACGGCCTGCCCTCAGCTCTGAGACTGAGCACTAAATCATCTCATCGCTGCGACTGTTTCGATACAAAAATCACCACGACGTCAAAACAGCAGTGTAGACTAACAGCAGGCATAATATATCCTAACTGCACTGAAAATACAATTTCTTTTAGGCCTAATTTTAAAATAAAAAAAATTTAAATATGCCAGAGTCTACGAGAAATGTAACTTTATTTGCGTCCAAACAAGTAAGAGTTTGTATCGAAGTGAGCACTCACCACTTTCCTTCTGTCTGACTTTTCTCTTAAAATTCACTCATCATCATTCATCTGGTTTCCTCTTTTCCTCCACGCAGCATCTGGGTTTGTGTTTTCCAGCCATGTCTCTTTATTACGCTGCTGCTGCCGCTGCTGCTGCTGTCGCTGCCTTCCCGTCAGCTCGATCAGGGAAACGCACGGATAATAAATGGCTCTCGCCTGAAGCCGGGGCTGTATGAGGCTGAAGTCCGTATACAGTCAGCTAACATGGATAGCCTGGGCTAGTGTGAGGCAAATCCAGCCTAAGCGTCAAAGCAGCCGATAACATGGAATCATTGCAAGTCTGTTATTATAGAGAACGACCGAGAGAGCAGCGGCTCTTTGAAATAAATCTCTCCGGAATGCAGAGCATAAGCCGCGAGTCGTGGATTTACTATTGTGAGTTGTTCTAAAAGACAGTGGTAAACGTGGAGAACTGGAGCTGTTCCTCTGTATTAAGGTGAGTATTAAGACAGTAAGTCGGTGGACAGGCTTGTTTCTCCGGAGGCGACATTGTAAAAACGCAAGCCGAGAGAGGTGATGCCTCCACCGGCCAAGAACTGAGGGCTGACCCGGTGTTTGGCTTGGAAATGGGGGTGGGATTTCCCGATCTTTCCTGTCATTGGTTAATATTTTATTCTGTTGACATGTTTTCTTACTGCTAATGCTTCCGACACCTTCTTGTCCCCCCCTCCCTCCTCTCCTAGAGTCTGGCCGGAGCTGTCAGAACCACGCCTATAGGGGCCCACAATTGGTCCAGAAAGCGTAAAATCAGCAATCAAAGGGGCTTGGTTCATTAGTGTTGGAGATGGAGGCAGGAAGGACATGTGAGATAGTCACAGATCTGCAGTGAACGAGGCCACATCTCTCCAGTCAGTGTGGGATGACTGAAGCAGAGAAACAGCTTATTTCTCTGAGAGGCACACAGCGCAGCCGGGCTCTGCCGTCACAGCGCCGCTTCTACTGAAGGACTCGGCGAAGGAACCAAAGGAAAAGCACATCAACAGCAACTCTGGGCTATTTTCTTCAGCCTGATAACGCGCTGCGTGTTTCACAAGGCGCCCTACTGTTCTGTACAGCTTTACAGAAATAAACTCGCGAAACGCGGACCTACACTGGCTCTGGGTTGGGGGGAAATACCACTAAAATAACCATTATTTCACTTCGGATTTTGTGGATGCACCGATGAGAGATCCAGTTTTCACAGGGACTGCAATGGCTTATCACCCTTTCCACGCTCACCGGCCGACCGACTTCCCCATGTCCGCTTTTCTAGCGGCCGCGCAGCCTTCCTTCTTCCCGGCGCTCAGCCTTCCTCCCGGGGCACTCACCAAGCCCATTACGGACCACGGCCTGGCCGGGGCGGCGGAGGCTGGGCTCCACCCGGCCCTCAGCCACCATCAGGCGGCTCATCTCCGCAGCATGAAGAGCTTGGAGCCCGAGGAGGAAGTGGACGACGACCCA
Source organism: Perca flavescens (assembly GCF_004354835.1). NCBI lineage: Eukaryota > Metazoa > Chordata > Actinopteri > Perciformes > Percidae > Perca > Perca flavescens. The sequence goes on along the minus strand of NC_041333.1, from coordinate 32,302,665 downwards.
AAAGTTACACTGGAAGCCAAGGATCTTTGGGACCAGTTTCATAAACTCGGGACGGAGATGGTTATTACCAAGTCCGGAAGGTAAGAATTTCTCAGAACTACAATTCCTCGCATGGATATACCGAGAATACATATAGCTATAGGCCTACCGAGAATTTCATTATTTTCAATAAAAGAAACGTCAGTTTATCTGTATGCAGAAGAATGAGCCACAGCTGAAAAGTTTAGAGCAGCTAAAAGCCATGTATTCACGTTGTTTAATGGCGTGCGTCAGGCCTATGCTATTAGATCTTTATTTCCCCACCGATTATTAACCTGTTTTACCATTAGTAAAAACAGACAAAAAAACTAGAGAATACTGCAAAAGCATGCCATGTTTACATGGCATTATAGCCTACATTAAATTTATTGTTTTTAAATGGAGTTCCAGTCTCATACGTGTTAACATGTGGAAGTTAAACTCATTCATCAGTTCGTTTATCAAAGTAAATGAATAAAAGGTCATTTTATTTTTACATATTTATGATATTTTATGATTTCCAGACAGATCAATTTGGGATTTTTTGGCGAAAATGTGACCTGGGCTTTAGTCAGGTTTTATCTCCCAAACGGCATTCTGTTGAGGCAGCAGAGCTTCTGGATTTTATAAACAGGCTGTCACTTCAAAAAGCAGGGACGTGAAGTGGTGTGGTCATAAATATGCTGCTCAGATTTGTAGTAGGGCAACACATACGAACGCACGCACACACATACACACACACACACACACAGGCGGACAGACACCACAGACACACATACACACAAACACACACACACACTACGGTTTTGCTGTCGCCTAATTGCGTGCAACACTGGAGAATAATATCTGACAATTACAATATTTTCTCTTTTCAGAGCGGCGTGTTTTTCTGCGTCCGCAGTGCCTCTTTTGTCAAATATGTTCAAGTCTTGTATGATAATATGATGTTGCGTTTTGGTTGAACCACAGTGTATTGACTCCCTGTGTGTTTTATTCTGCAGGAGGATGTTCCCTCCGTTCAAAGTGCGAATAAATGGACTCGATAAAAAAGCCAAATACATCCTGTTGATGGACATTGTGGCGGCGGACGACTGCCGCTACAAGTTCCACAACTCCCGCTGGATGGTGGCGGGCAAGGCCGACCCGGAGATGCCCAAGAGGATGTATATCCACCCGGACAGCCCGGCCACCGGCGAGCAGTGGATGGCCAAGCCTGTTGCTTTTCATAAACTCAAGCTGACCAACAACATTTCAGACAAACACGGATTTGTAAGTATACTAAGAGTTTCTTCTCGCCTGAGCAGAAACATTTTTTTTCTTCCATATATTCATGCTGCATGAGGTTTCTGCTGTTTGAACAGACGAAGCAGGGTGTTTTTAAGATCAGATGAAATTTTTATGAAGCATATGCGGAAAGTGGGTCGTTGCAGTAGCAAAATAATAATAGGAAACAGCCAGGGGAAAATGGAAAATAAATGTAAAAAAAAAAAAAAAAAAAACAGAGCATAGCGTGTGCTGAATCCAAATTCTAACTACTGAAGGGAAATTATGAAGTATATAAATACAAGTGAACAAAGCTAGAACGTTTTGAGACAAATAAATACATTTAGAACATAGCCCAAATGCGTTACAAAATAATCTTGGAGAATATAGGCCCTATGTGTTACAAGATGAGTAGCTTACATTTATGTTGTTGAATGCCTTTACGTTTAAAGCTGTTGACACTTTGTCGCCACTTGACTTCCCACTGCCGCTGACATACACAGAGCTTATGTTTCGTTGCAGCTCTCCAAAATAGTATCAACCTGCATTTTCTCCATTGCCTCCATATCCAAACCCAAGCCCGGCTTTCTGCAGCAGCTCAGGGCCTGGACCACGACTGCATTGTCCCCCTTGCCCTTTTTATTCTTTATTTTAACCGGGGTTGTATTGTTAAAAAAATACAAAACATAATATCTGAGCTGTTTCTAATGTGTTGTGTAACATTAGGGCATATAGTGTATGGTCTGAAAGCTGCAGTGTCTTTGTAGGTTTTAATCCAAAATATTACCCCATGTAGTTTACCATGTAGGCTATTTTACACCATTTTACCAGTTTAATAATATGCACCAACCCTACAAAAATAATTTGCTTGCGAGCAAATGATAAATGTTTGAGAAAGACAGAGCTTCCGACTGGAAACAAATTCAGCATTTACATATCAGTCTAAATAATTTGCAATCGCTTACAGGCAGGAGTTCTAATAATGTACGTGTCTTATTTGATCATGTGCTCCTTATGTGTCATGTTTAAGTTCTAAGGTTCTTATCTTAATATTCTAACTTTATTTCGAATGGACTCGTATAGTGAGCTTTTGATTTCCGCTTTGTGTCTGGCGTATTTTTTTTTTTTTTATTTTTAAAAATATATTTTATGTTTAAATGCATGTCAAGTCTTTGGTGCTCTGCATGTCAAAAGGCACGAGACCCTCGAGCTATAATTCCAAGCTCACGGCTTGTAAAGTGACTCTAGTGTTTGGGGCAAATTGCAAATGAATAAGAGAGGATCAAATCACATTTTTGCTGTGATTCTGAACCCTCATGACAACATGTGTGGCCCGGTCAGGATTTTCCCCTTGCCCCGCACTAATTACAGACAAGTCTGCTCACACAGTAATTATAACAGCATCAATAACAATGCGCTGGATGATCCGCGTCAACAGATTTTTGTCTAGTGTCGACTTTGAATGTGGAGAAAACATCAAGGAGACATCAAATGCCATTATATTCACTCCAAAGCTGTGTGTTTGTGTGTGTTGGTCCAGACCATCCTGAACTCAATGCACAAGTACCAGCCCCGGTTCCACATAGTGCGGGCCAACGACATCCTGAAGCTCCCTTACAGCACCTTCAGGACCTACGTCTTCCCGGAGACCGAGTTCGTGGCTGTGACAGCATATCAAAATGACAAGGTGAGTCACTGTTCACACTCAACCAACTGCCTCTAATATGGCTGCTATATTTTGCATAATAGCCTAAATGTCCTACATGCGTCCCCTCCCCCCACCGCCAACCCCCGAAGACTTAATCTGATTTTGTAGGTCGCCTAATTTCCCTGCAGAGGACTCCTATGGCCCACTTGCTTTTTTTATTTTTATTTTGCCTGGACTCGTGGTGGGTGTAGCATGTATTTCTGACTATGAATTCAAATTTGCAGCTAAGTGTTGTGTATGTTATTTGCCACCCATGGTCTATACATAGGCTATTACCTTGACCAGAAGTAAATAAATTAGGGCGTATCAATGTGGAGGGTGTGTTGTTTAGTTGTGACGCAACAGCAAACAAGGCAGACGTGCTTATTTTTTGTCTTCTCAAAAACGGACACGAACAGCTTCCGTTTTTGGAGGATTTAATAAAACCTTTGACAATTAAAAACCCAGCATATTTAAATTGAGGTTTTGGATGTTAGGCCTATGTGTAAATTTGATGGCATTGTTAGCCCCTCCGCTGACTCCATGAAGCTAATTGGTGCTTGTGTCCAGGGGGCTCGGGTAGAGGGGTAGAGGGGTGGGGGGTCTTGTAAAAGTTTATTGCAAAGAGTCACCATCGATTAGAGGGCATTTAAAAGGCTGGTCACCCCGCAGCCACAGTGGACAGATGCTGTAAGACACTTTCTCTGCTCAAATAGCAACCGCCTGAAGCTCTTGTTCAAGGGCCACAGGGCCTCCACAACGAGAAGCTCCTGCAAGAGCCATACAGGCCTCGAGCCCGTATACGTGGGGACATACCGGCCTCTTCCACATCAGGACATATCGTAAAGAAGCAGTGATCCAAACCGCATTATTAATTATTGATATGATAGCCTAGTCATCTGTTCAAGTATTGTTTCCTCAGCCTTTTTTTTCTGGGGGAACGGAGGCTTGTGTGGCCCCATAGAGGAATATTTCGTGGCAGAATTTCTCTCTAGGGGGCTATGAGGATAACGCCCCATCATTACGCTATTATTAATAATGCAAATCCGAGACCTACCGTGGCTCCTGTCCAACACGCTGGTTTCTGTGTGTTAATACAAACGCGTTGTTGGCCCAAATATGGGCCAGGTGAAGACAATGTGGACTAGCCTATAGGCTATGTTGTTAATCTGCTTCCATTCCTCCAACACCCTTTGTCTTTTTGACAGATAACGCAGCTGAAGATTGACAACAACCCTTTCGCCAAAGGATTCCGAGACACGGGGAATGGAAGGAGAGAGAAAAGGTAGCTATAGCCTATCAAACCGCCGCCAAACACCTGTGTGTCAGGCCTATCTGTGTGCCCTCCATCTTTTTTTTTTTTTTTTTAGGTCATGGTGTCATAGCGTTCCGATATCCCAAACCACCATGCATTATTATTGTTATTATTAATTGACAGGAAACAGCTAACCATGCCGTCGCTGCGGATGTATGAGGACCAATGCAAGGCGGACCGGGAAGGCGCGGACTCAGACGCCTCGTCCAGTGAGCCTCCGACCGGCAGGGACGCCGTCCACTCCCCGCTGGGAGCCGACACCAGCCCGCTGAGGTTCAGCAGGCCCAGTCGAGGTGAGAAACGTTATTGTTTTATTTTTGTGCCCATAAATGAGCCGGTATGAGCTTTAACGATAGTGTGCGATAACTACAGCCTTTAACATGATAGCTATGACTATGATGTGCGGTCTCTATCACTTAAAACTTTAGAATTTAATAATTAAAATTGTGTGAAATTGGCTAAAATATGACTGTAACCTGTTAAAGGAAAATAATCAGCAACATAAGGATAATCAATTACTGTCGAACAGAAATATCATTTTTTTATTTTATAGGCCTGTGTGATTGCATGAATTTAGACAAACAAGATGCAGTCGCGTACAACAATAGGCCTATAACAATAGAATCATTTAAACAAAAAAATGGATCACAGTGATTTGCACCCTGTTGGGATGTTTAAAACGTCATATCACTAGGGGACTTGTGAGGGTACGCCTGTCAACCAGTCCAATAGGTCAATATAAGATCACTCATTGTACAGGCTTTGTTTCATGGAATTACAATATGCTAAATTATTTTATTTACAATAAGTTTATGATGCAGGGAAAGACAGCGTTTGGCAGCCAAATACATAACATATATTTAAGAGCTGTGAATGTAAATAGGGAAATCAGCTTACATTTTGACTGAAATACTCCATGCTATTTAACTTAAATGTTCTAATTGAGAGTATAGCATAGTGTGTGAAACTTGAGGTTATCAACATTTGAGTTCCATTTATTTTAAAAGTAAATGTCCTAAATTGTATCTGCTTTTGGTTTTTATTTGGTCTCATACTATTTTTAACTACCCTTAATTTATCAAACTATATATATGACAAGACTAAAATAAGTGTAATAAGTGGGCTCTGTTATTCATTAAAATGGGTTAAAATGCTTTACACAATTAGACAAATAATACAAATATAAAGTATTTCTCTTTAAAATAAATGTACATTCAAAATGCAGGCTAAATGTAAATTTCCTAATGAGTGAATATGGTCTGAAATGTGCAGGCTGGATTTGGCTCCCACCAGGCTTATGTTGCTATCCTAGTGTGTACACTATATGGCAACATAAGCCTGGTTATTGGTGTGTTTTTTGGGATGGCTGGGCATGTGGTGGTTGGTTAGAAACTCTGCTTACGCCTCTTTTTCCCTATGTGATTCCTGTGTTGTAGATGATAAAACGTGCACTGACAGCGAGCAGGAGCTGGAGCATCAAGACGAGCGCTGCACTGGCTCCAATAGCCCGGGACCTGAACCTGTGTCCCCCTACAGCTCCAGGTGTGAGGAACGCATCAGGGACAGGCCTAGCACAGAAAAGAAGGATGACTCTTTATTCAGTATAAGAAACCTTGAGAAGGACAAAGCGGAGGGCAGGCACAGGAAGGACACCACGGACGTGTTGACAAAGGACTCAGAGGCCGGAGGCATTAGTGCCACTAAGGAGGCCTTCTCCCCTCTCATGGTCCAGACCGAGAGCCCCTCGCACTTCAGCCCAGGCCACTTACAAAGCCTGGCTCTGTCTGGCCTGCACAGTCAGCAGTTCTTTAACCCTCTGGGCGCCGGATCACCGCTGTTGTTTCACCCCGGGCAGTTTGCCATGGCCCCTGGAGCCTTTTCTGCTATGGGCATGGGGCATCTATTGGCCTCTGTAAATGGTTTGGAAAATGGCAGCCTCTCCGCCCAGGGCACAGGAGGAACGCCTAACCCCTTTCCCTTCCATCTGTCCCAGCACATGCTCGCCTCTCAGGTAAGGAAGGTTATCCATAAATTATTAAGTTTGCCTGTACACCTGTAGCACCAAGCTGACTAACTCTAACCATAACCCAGGAAAGTTGGAGCTTTGGGTTGGGACTGTAGATGGGATTAGGTGTCAAGTTTTACTTTAGGACTAGATCTGTTAATATAAACTTCACCTTCCACAGTGCAAATATAGTTGTATTTTTATTTAGAGTTAAAAAGCATGATCAGTGAAGCAAAATTTTATGTATTTGCTGCATGCAAACATGTAGGACTTTATGAAAGTATTACCACTGACACTTGAGAATTTAATAATAAAAACACTCATGTTATCAGGCTTCTGTGGAGTAAACTATTTATTATTTTAAAGAAACATATTTTTGCTTTTAATTTGATACTTTCAATCTGTTTTAAATAATGTTGAGAAACTGAAGTGTTTCGTTGCTGTTTGTGTGTAGGAAAAATGTATCACTAATTTGATTATTTGACCACTTGACTGAAAATAGTGATGTGTACAAATGTAACACCAAGTCTTTCCTTTTTCATATTCCAGGGCATCCCCATGCCTCCATTTGGAGGTCTGTTCCCATACCCCTACACCTATATGGCGGCGGCTGCAGCGGCGGCCTCGGCCTCAACCCTCCCAGCCACCAGCACCGCCAGCCCACTTTCCAGGAACCCATTCCTGAGTGCGTCACGTCCCCGGCTCCGCTTCAACCCGTACCAGCTCCCAGTGTCGCTGCCTCAGAGCTCCAGCCTGCTCTCCGCTGGCCTGCAAGGCAGCCTCAACCCAGGCTCTGAATCCTCCAAACCAGGCAGCAGGGAGACCAGCCCAGCCCCGGAGCACCACAGCAACCATAAGACAGGTGGGTTGAGCGGGAGGGCCGCATCTCCCAAAACCTCCATGAAGGACTCAGTGAATGAGCTGCAAAGCATTCAGAGACTGGTGAGCGGCCTGGAGGGCAAGCGGGAGCCCTCCCCGAGTGGAGACTCTCCCAAGTGATGAAGACTGTCTGTTTGGGATGAACACTTGGCTTGAATACCAGAGGACTATGAGTGCAAATGTCCTGTACAGCACATTAGGGAGACTGGGATGTGGTTTGATCGATATGGGTCAGTGAAGGCCAATAGCTGGTATTTTTTGGAACAAAGCTGCAGATAGACAAACACTTCAATTTAACATTTTCGAAATTCACATGTATTGAGGTTTTCACTCCAGAAATGACCTGTTAGAAAGAGAGGAAAGCCTGTCAGACAACATGTCGACTATCATCAGACACCAAAACTCTCCGCTGAACCCCAGGTTTAGCAGCTCTTGAAGACAAGCTGACCCCCATAGAAACACTGGGATAGTTTGGATACATTGATAAATTAAAACAAAAAAATAATGTGCAAAACTAACAATGAAGTAAATATCTAAAATATGCAAAGATAAAAAATATATATATATAGCCTACATGGAAACACATTTAAAAAAAAAAAAGAAATTGAAGAAGAAAAAAATATGACCACTTTAGCTCAAGGCCTGTCACTGATCAATTCCACTACAAAATATAGGCCTAAGCAATCTAACTTGATCATATCCATTATATCAGAGGTGGACCACACAAGGCCAGTATCGGCCCCATTTATGGTCTAACCTGCCTGAGAGCCTGCAGCTCCGCAGACTGAGCGGCGCACAGTGGAGTGTGTGTGTGTGTGTGTGTGTGTGTGTGTGTGTGTATTGAGTTCGGTTAACTTGAAGCATTTGAGCATCCAGGCCTGGTTTTTTTATATACCGAGCCGAGTCCTGAACAGGACATCACGCCGTCAGGCAGATCTCAAGCTGCATCCAAAAAACTTGTTTTTCCCAGGACTGATCATTTCAATAGGCATGGAAGGTGAACGTCTGCGAGAGGAAGAACGAAAGAGAGAACCGTTTATCATTTCAAGCCAGAAAAAAAAATGTTTCTGAACTATTTATGTAATTAAAGATAAAAACAACAACAATCTGTAAATAAAGCTAAGATCCAAGAATATGCAATTGGTATTAATTTATTCAAGGCTGTATATTAGCGTGTATATATTTCGAATTTAACTTGTTGCTTTTTTTTTTCTCCTCCTCCTCCTCCTCTACCCCATTTTACATGAACATATACTGTACATGAAAGCTATTTAGCGCTTGTTGGTTTGAAAAACTGTGTATGAAGCATCGCTGATTTTTAGGTGACGTGTGTGCCATGTGTGCCATGTTTTAGTCTGCATCCACCGACAAAAGACAGAGGAACAGAGAAAGAGCTCCACATGGATTCAAAAACACCTCAGGTTATTTCACTCCAGCCAGGAGACACTCAAAGCAATTCCTCCTACGGGCGCATCATTCATATCTATTCAAAAATATATTTAAAGATGAAAGTATCTTGTTTATGCTGGTTGTCCGGGTTTTTTTTTTTTTTTTTTTGTCTCACAATTTCAATAAAAAATCGTTGTGTTGAATGCTTGCAGGCGTATTATTATTATTATTATTATTATTATTATTATTATTATTATTATTAATAATAATTTTTATTGATGTTGTAATAATCTCATTAAAGCAAAACAGCTGTACAAATTTATAGAGCATTTTTTTAAATGAAGTCATCTATGGTTTTACACACATATAAAGGCCTAGTACACACACATAAACACACGTGGGGCAGGAGCGTCCCCTGTCGGCCAAATATTGAACACGAACAAGGCAGTTTCTGCATGCGGTTTGTTGAATTCGGTAAGAAAATGTTATTGGTTTTATTCCACATGTCATTTAAAATACATTTAAATCAGATGGTGAAATGAAATGTGTGGGTGAAATGTGTTGCTAGAAAGTTTGCATAAAAGCTACAGCTGTGAATATTATATTATCTTATCATTTAGGCTTTATTTGACCAACATAATAAAAACATTTTCTTCTTGGTATTATTTATTCTGTTATTTATTAACTGTTCGTTAGTAGCAGTGGGCTATGTCTGTCACGTTTTATTTATGTTACATCGGGTCTGTCTCCGGCATGCACCGCCGTCCAGGTCTATTTTGAGCAGGTCCGCAGTCACCGTCAATCAGCATTTCCTTTAGCATTGTGTAGCCGTCTGTATTTTTAGAAAAAGTCGAGTAATGTAAGTATTTATAGGAAGAGCTTTCTCTGCTGCGCTCACACACACATCCTCTGCAGCCTGAGAGCAACTTTAACTGTTCCATGTTTGACTCAGCTGGGAGCCTGTATATTCTGGAACATAAATTCCACGTTTTACTTGTGGAAATATAGGATATGTAATACCTCGTGTGGCTTTTTAATGGGCTAAATATGGCATTATGTTCAGATGTTTAACATGCAGTAAGCGGCTATTAGCCTATATTATAACTAGCCTATAAGACGATGTTCTTTCTTTAAAATACTGGCGTTTAAAGCATCGCTCTTCAGTGTTTGGTACCAAAGTCAAATTGTGACCCACTGTGTGTGTATGTTGAGACCTGTGTGTGAGCATGATGCAGCAGCAGCAGCAGCAGTGTGTGTGTGACTGTGTATATGTGTGTCTCGGTTTAAAGGGTTAAGCAGGGGGAGTTTAGGGCAGCAGACAGCCTTTTGTCCGGGACCCGGCGCCTGTCGCCTGCCTGCCGGCCTCAGCCTCCACACCGCCCCGCTTCCTAATTAGAGAGCCCCCCTCCCTCCCTCCCTCCCCCACCTCTCCTGCTCCTCCTCCCCTGCTTCTTCATTTTCTTTTCTTTCTGCAGCGATAATCACAAAACTCTCATTCTATTACGGGGGCCATTGTTGCCACTCTGTTATCTTCAATTAACAGACAGAGCGACTCGAACTCGCACTCTGGGAGAAAAAAGTATTTGTCTAAATCAATCAGTCAATGAGTGATCAATAGGCTCCTGTGGAGGCCCTGTGGATCATAACTAATGACTGGTGACGGCGTGGGGTAAAAAGGCCAAGATTATTCACAACTTTGTTAAATGATCAGTGTAGGCCTATGTTGTTATTTAAGCTTTTGTAGGCTAACAGAAGAAGTTACACAGTTCATTTCGACACAGAAGACAAACAGCAACCAGGAATGGTTTTCACTGTTTGAAACCTAAACAACACCACAGAGGCCTGCCCTTCAGTTTCCTGATTACCAGATTACACATACACACATACTGTATTGCCTTAAAGTTTTATATTAGTTCTCTTCTTATTTCTACAATTATTCCTGTTAAATAAAACCATAAATTGCAATATAGGGTAGAATTAGTATTCTAGGTTATTCCTGCAAATGGTTTTGGTAATAAGGTATGATATTTAATGGTGGAAAGTACTACTACTACTAGGTTACACATCATTTCAGAGGCAAACAGCGTACTTTTTACTCCACTACATTTAAGTGACCACTATAGTTATTTCACAGATTCATATACATACATATACATATATACATAAAGCATATCATCTTACCTGCAGAACAAATACTTTTACCAAGAGCATTTTGCTGATAATTCTTCTACATGCAAGACTTTTACTTTTAATGGGCTATTTTTACTTTGAGGTATTGCTCCTTTTGCTTGAAAAAAAAAAGAAATCAGAATTCTTCTCTCACTACAGATGAAAATATTGATGTGTAAATAACAAAATTATGTTTTTGGACTCAAACATTACAATAGATTTTTGGCAATCACTTTTTTAAATAAGACTAATCCACATGGAAAAAGAAATTAATATGTGAATATGTGACTATACTTTCTAGTATTCTATATTTTTGTAATGAGCTGCTCACATAAATGTGTGTTTTTTTGTGATGTGCAGTTGCTTCATGAGATGATAATAAAGTGATGTAATGGGAAGGAAAAGGTTGAACCAGGCTCTCACTCTGCCATGCCACTGCTCATGACTCTCAGAGACCTCCTTCTGATCCCTGTAGACACTGACCTATTTGGATATTTGAAGGTTAAGACCTTCCACCACCATTTTAGGTGTGAAGCACCTAGAGGCCAATATTTTATACCTGTTGAGCATTTAAATATTTATTTTGTTAGCCTTGGTCGAGCTGCAAATTAAGTCTAAAACCAGCATTTAGACTGTGGAGGGAAATCTATAATAAATACTGTATCTTATTTCATAATATCAAAGTTGCAGCAAAGTGACTGGATATTTGTGAATGAAAGGCCAGTATCGGTGCAGTATATTGGTCTGATGGTGCCGGGAAGTAGTCCAGAAACCTGTATGGTGTCTACAGAGTGCGTATTGTTATGCTGCAGCTCTGCAGGCTTCTCTCCCCGCAGGCGGCCTATTGGTTGCTCGGCTCAGGTGCAGCCATCATACTGGTCCAAAGTGGAGCAGGAGGGGTCCAATCACAGGCCACTGTACTCCTTAAGGACAGGCAGGAAGGAGGAGGGAGAAAACACACCGCCTCTAACCTCATTGCAACATTTCACAAGCCACACAGACGCACACACCCACACACAAAGGTAGGGAATACAAATGTTTAACTTTATTAAGCATTTCACCAATAAAGTGAGATGTGCTACAGTGCAGATTGCTTTGAGGGAACTCCAATCGTCAGTGCAAAAGATCCATTAAAAACACCTCATAAACACACCTATAAAATGCACTTATAATAAAGTACAGACAGATCACATGGGCTACCAGAGCTGTAAATTAAACATGTATGTATTTATGAATGTATACTGAAAGAGAGGGACAATGTACTAACCATGCAATAATCAGATAAGATCTATAAAGTTAAACATAAAATACTTTTCGAACAAAGTTTGTCACTATTCTGGAAACTATCTGGAAATGGTCATGGTAGAGCTTTAAAGCAGGCAAAACAAGAAGGCGTACTTGTATGACTGAATGTGCATCTGTGTGTGCTTGTGAGTCCTACTCTTTGGATAGTTTGCAGCTACAGTACCACAGCATGCAAGCCTGTCGCCCCCTAATGGCGACTGAGGAAGGGGAGAAGTCCTGAAAGAGTGCAGAGTGTTCACTCTGGTATTAACAATAAAACAAATCCAATGCAAAACTTTCCCTTTTATTAGACTTAAGTTAAAGTTCAGTCAGTTTGCCTACTTATGTTGTGTTGTTGATGTGTTTTTTTTTTCATCTTGCAGACAAGGGAGGAGTATCTTGTTAATCATTTCAACATTAAGCTTTAAACTAGAATATCATGTTACTGTCACCTGTATATTGCCACTTGGACATATTATATTTGTTGTACAGGCAATCCTTAGTATTGCTAAAGGTTTTTGTATGTATCATAGCTGTCAATTTAGCAAGTAGCTATTTCTCCATACATGTGGATTGTTTGGATTTCCACTTTACAGAAACTTATAATTTTATCAGAAATGTATAGCCCATTCTCTAAGTATTTATTTTTTGAAATTCTTGATAACACATTTTATCCAGTTTGTCCAGCACTCCAAATACCAGCAGACCTCTCAATCAGTAAATAACCACTAGGTGGCACACTTACTTACTTTACAAGTTACATCATCAAATACAGTATGATGAATTGCATAGTTACAGTGTATTAAAGGAGAACAACCTACAGCAAGCACAATTTATGATCATCATACACATCTGAGTGCAATTACAGATAATATTGGTTGTGTTATAACTGTTTCTTTTTATTAAGACTCAATACTCAAGAATCAATATTCATGCTCATGTCTAAGCACAAGGGTTTGGGAAACAAACTAATTGAAAAGTATCCATATATCAAGTTATAAAGTGTGGATATCTGTTATATGAAATTCAAATCAATTCAAAAATTGAAATTTATAGATTTATAATATAATTTTACTCTTATGAAATGAAGTCATTAGTAAATATGATGTAATGGGCTGACGTGTAATCTGGCATGAGTGTTAGATTTTGTTGTTAGTGTGAAAGGTCAGAAGTCCAAGTCTACAACCAAGAACTGTAACCTTATTTAGAATTCATACTCATGACTCACTTTTCAAACCACTGCGACAGTATGTACTTTATAGAAGTTTTCGCCCCTGACTCTAACACACATTGTGAATTGCAATAAACATATGCTAAATGGAATTATTGTTGCTCCTGTTAGTCCTGTGAGGAAAAAAAGTAAAAAAATAGTATGTCAAAAAAAGTGATAAAGTCATGTATAGCATGTCGAAAATTGTCATAATATAGTATGTCAAAAAAGGGATAAAAAGTATGTCAAAAAAGTGATAAAAAGTCATAGTATAGTATGTAGAAAAACGTCATAGTAATAGTATAGTATGTCGTATGTATAACAAAAAGTCCTAAAAAGTTATAGTATATAGTCAAAAAGTGATAAAGAAACCATAGTTTAGTAAGTTGAAAAAAGTGATGAAAAAGTCACAGTGTAGTATGTCGAAAAAAGTAATAAAAAGTCACAGTATAGCATGTTGAAAAAAGTGATAAAAAAGTGATATGTAAAAAAAGTGATGAAAAAGTGATGAAAAGAGTCATAAAAAGTCATATTTTAGTAAGTTGAATAAAGTGATGAAAGCCATTAAAATGTCATAGTATAGTATGTCGAAAAAAGTCATAGTAAAGTATGACGAAGAGAGTAATAAAAAAGTCTAGTCTAGTCAAGTATAGTATGACAAAAAGTCATGGCATAGCATGACAATAAAAGTGATAAAAAAAAGTCATAGTATAGGATGTCAAAAAAAGTTACAAATAAGTCATGGCATCGCATGACGATAAAAGTGATAAAAAAAAGTCATAGTATAGGATGTCAAAAAAAGTTACAAATAAGTCATGGCATCGCATGACGATAAAAGTGATAAAAAAAAAGTCATAGTATAAGATGTCGAAAAAAGTTATAAAAAAGTCATAAAGTATTACAAAAACAGTCATATTATAGTATGTTGAATAAAGTGATAAAAAAAGTCATAGTATAGTATGACAAACAGTCTTGGTATAGTATGTCGAAAAAAGTGATAAAAAAATCATATAGTATTACGAACCACTGAGCCACCGTGCAACCAAATTGATATGTTAAAAACAGTTATAGGATAGTATGTCGGAAAAAGCCATGAAAAAGTCATAGTATAGTATGTCGGAAAAAGTAATTAAAAAGTAAGAGTAAATAGTATGTCGAGAAAAAGTGATAAAACATTCATAGTATAGTATGTTGAAAAAAATCATAAAAAAGTCTAAGTATAGTATGTCGAACAAAGTAATAAAAAGTCATATAGTATTTTGAAAACAGTCAAAGTATAGTATTTTGAAAACAGTCAAAGTATAGTATGTTGAATAAAGTGATAGAAGCCATTAAAACGTCATAGTATGTTGAAAAAAGTCATAGTAAAGATTGATGAAAAGAGTAATAAAAAAGTCATATAGTATGTCGAAAAAAGTCATAATATGACAAAAAGTCATAGTATAGTATGTCAAAAAAAGTCATAAAAAAGTCAGTATTGTATTTTGAATAATATGATAAAAAAAAGTAATTGTATAGTATGTTAAAAAATTGATAAAAAAGTCATAGTATAGTATTTGGAAAAAGTCATAAAAAATTTGTAGTATAGTATGTTGGAAAAAGTGATAAAAAGTCATAGTATAGAATGTTTAAAAAAGTTTTTTGTTGTCTGGAAGAACATGCAAACTCCACACAAAAAAGTCTGGCCTGGGAATTGAACCAGGGATCAGAGTCTGCAATGCCTATTTGCAGCAACATTAATCACTGAGACACCATGAACCCAAGTTGGAAGGTTAAAAACCATTATAGGATATTATGTCAAAAAAAGCTATTAAAAACGTTTTAGTATAGTGTGTTTTAAAAAAGTGATAAAAAAGTCATAGTATAGTATGTCGAAAAAAGTAATATAAAAGTCATAGTATAGAAAGTCTGAAAGAACATGCACACTCCACACAAAAATGTACAGTCTGGATTTGAACCAGGGGTCAGAATCTACAATATCTATTTGCAGCAATGCTAACCACTAAGCCACCATGCACCCAAATGAGACTTGTTGAAAACGACATTAAAAGTCACAGTAATGTCTGTTGAAAATAGTGATAAAAAATTCATAGTATAGTATGTCGAAAAAAGTCATGAAAAAGTCATAGTATAGTTAGTCGGAAAAAGTAATTAAAAAGTAAGAGTAAATAGTATGTCGAGAAAAAGTGATAAAACATTCATAGTATAGTATGTTAAAAAAAATCATAAAAAACTCATAGTATAGTATGTCGAACAAAGTAATAAAAAGTCACAGTATATTCAATTCAATTCAATTTTATTTATAGTATCAAATCATAACAAGAGTTATCTCGAGACACTTTACAGATAGAGTAGGTCCAGACCACACTCTATAATTTACAAAGCCCCAACAATTCCAACAATTACAGTAATTCCCTCAAGAGCAAGCAGTGCAACAGTGGCGAGGAAAAACTCCCTCTTGGGAAGAAACCTCGGACAGACCCAGGCTCTTGGTAGGCGGTGTCTGACGGGCCGGTTGGGGGTGTGATGAACAGTGGCAATAATAGTCACATTAATAATGGAACAGTGACTGGATGTAGCGGGAAGATGCAGGGTTCAGCAGGAAGCAGCAGGGTTCATGCAGGGTTCAGCAGGAGGCAGCAGGGTTCAGCAGGAAGCAGCAGGGTTCAGCCGGAAGAAGCATGACATTGCAGGGCACCGCTGAGCTCGGCAGGGAGTGCAGCAGGACCACGGGCGACAGCTGGAACCAGGATCTTGGTGCCAACGTTCTCCAAGGAAATACGCTGGGGGAAAAAACATAAGGACTCCGGGGAGTAAACTCCCCAGAAGCTAGGATTAGTAACAAGCATTTCTGGGACTGGATACACACAAATAGTAATAGTAAAAGTAATGGAAAGGGAGAGGACAGAGCAGCTCAGTGTGTCAAAGGAAGGAAGTCCCCCGGCAGTCTAAAACTATAACAGCGTAACTATAACAGCGTAACTAAGAGAGACAGGTCATAAGGAGAGGTAGCTTTTTCGGGCTTAGAACTCTCCCCCTGCCGGATCGGGCTTGGCTGGCCTGTCTCCCTCTACTTTGTTATGTATTATTAGTCTAACAATTATGAAGAGAAGCAGGTGGGCCAGTTAGGTGAACACTGCAACTCCTCACTCCCTAACTATAAGCTTTATCAAATAGAAGAGTTTTAAGTTCATTCTTGAAAGCGATTACAGTTTCTGCCCCCCGAACCCAGATCGGGAGCTGGTTCCATAGGAGAGGAGCCTGATAACTGAACGCTCTTGCTCCCATTCTACTTTTAGAGACTCTAGGTACCACCAGTAACTCTGCATTCTGGGAGCGCAGTGCTCTAGTGGGACAATAAGGTATTACGAGCTCTTCTAGATATGATGGTGCTAGACCATTTAGAGCTTTGTAGGTCAATAGAAGGATTTTAAACTCAATCCTGGATTCAACAGGAAGCCAGTGCAGAGAAGCTAATACAGGAGAAATATGATCTCTTCTCTTAGTTCTTGTGAGAACACGCGCTGCAGCATTCTGGATCAGCCGATCCAGAAAAGTCGTTAAAAAATTAATAGTATAGTATGTCCGAAAAATCATCGAAAATCAAAAATCGTCATAGGATAGTATTTCGAAAAAAGTGATTAAAAAGTCAGTATGGTATGTTGAAAAGTCGTAAAAAAATTAATAGTATAGTATGTCCGAAAAATTGTCGAAAGTCAAAAATCGTCATAGGATATTATTTCGAAAAAAGTGATTAAAAAGTCATAGTATGGTATGTTGAAAAAAAGTCATAAAAATGTCATATAGTATTACGAAAACAGTCGTATGTTGAATAAAGAAGAATAAAGTCATAGTATAGTGGGACAAAATAGTCACAGTATAGTATGTCGAAAAAAGTCATGAAAAAGTCATAGTATAGTACGTCGAAAAAAGTCTTTAAAAAGGTCATAGAACAGTACGTCGAAGAAAGTCTGGAAGAACATGCAAACTCCACACAAATAAGGCTTAGTCTGGTGGCTGGTTAGCTCATATGTAGAGGTTTATTTCTTGACGCAGAAGGTCCAGGGTTCAAGTCTGAACTGTGATGGTTTCTTGCATGTATTCCCCCTTTCATTTCTCAGCTTTCCTATCCATTAAAGGCAGAAATGCCCAAAAATAATCTTAAAAAAAAGGCTCAGTCTAGACTAGGGATCAAACCAATGATCAGAGTCTGCAGTGCTTATTTGCTGGTGCTAGATTGGAGCAGTGCTAACCTCTGAGCCACCATGCAACCAAATTTACATGTTGAAAACAGTAATAAAAAAGTCACACTATAGTGTGTCAAAAAAAGATCATACTATAGTATGTCGAAAAAAGCCATTAAAACGCCATTGTATAGTATGTCGAAAAAAAAACACATTAAAAGTTATAGTATGGTATGTTGAAAAAAGTGATAAAAAAGTCATAGTATAGATATTGAAATTGATATGTTGAAAACAGTTATAGGATAGTATGTCGGAAAATGCAATTAAAAAGTCATAGTATAGTTTGTTGAAAAAAGTGATAAAAAAGTTATACTATATAATATGACAAAATTAGTCATAGTATAGTATGTCGAAAAAAGTCATAAAAAAGTCATATAGTATTATGAAAACAGTCAAAGTATGGTATTTTGAAAAAAGTGATAAAAAATTCATAGTATAGTATGTCGAACAAAGTAATAAAAAGTCACAGTATAGTATGTTGAAATAGTCATAGTATAGTATGTTGAAAAAAGTCATAAAAGTCATATAGTATTATGAAAACAGTCAAAGTATGTTAAGTCGAAAAAAATCATAAAAAGTCATAGTATAGTATGTCGAACAAAGTAATAAAAAGTCACAGTATAGTATGTTGAAAAGTCATTAAAAAATTCATAGTATAGTATGTCCGAAAAATCGTTGAAAGTCAAAAATATTCATAGTATAGTATTTAGAAAAAAGTGATTAAAAAGTCATAGTATGGTATGTTGAAAAAAAAGTCATAAAAATGTCATATAGTATTACGAAAACAGTCGTATGTCGAATAAAGAAGAATAAAGTCATAGTATAGTGTGACAAAATAGTCACAGTATAGTATGTCGGAAAAAGTCATGAAAAAGTCATAGTATAGTATGTCAAAAAAAGTCTTTAAAAAGGTCATAGAACAGTACGTCGAGGAAAGTCAACAATGTCATTGTATAGTAGGTCAAAAAAAAGTGATAAAAAGTCATAGTATAGTATGTCAAAGAAAGTCCGGAAGAACATGCAAACTCCACACAAAAAAGGCTTAGTCTGGTGGCCGGTTAGCTCATATGTAGAGGTTTATTTCTTGACACAGAAGGTTCAGGGTTCAAGTCTGACCTGTGATGGTTTCTTGCATGTATTCCCCCTTTCATTTCTCAGCTTTCCTATCCATTAAAGGCAGAAATGCCCAAAAATAATCTTAAAAAAAAGGCTCAGTCCAGACTAGGGATCAAACCAATGGTCAGAGTCTGCAGTGCCTATTTGCTGGTGCTAGATTGGAGCAGTGCTAACCTCTGAGCCACCATGCAACCAAATTGATATGTTGAAAACAGTAATAAAAAAGTCACACTATAGTATGTCGAAAAAAGTCATACTATAGTATGTCGAAAAAAGCCATTAAAACGCCATTGTATAGTATGTCGAAAAAAAACAACATTAAAAGTCATAGTATGGTATTTGAAAAAAGTGATAAAAAAAGTCATAGTATAGATATTGAAATTGATATGTTGAAAACAGTTATAGGATAGTATGTTGGAAAACGCAATTAAAAAGTCATAGTATAGTTTGTTGAAAAAAGTGATAAAAAAAGTCATACTATATAATATGTCAAAAATAGTCATAGTATAGTATGTTGAAAAAAGTCATAAAAAAGTCATATAGTATTATGAAAACAGTCAAAGTAAGGTATGTTGAATAAAGTGATAAGAAACTCATAGTATAGTGGTGGCCTGTACCTCACCCAGTAGGAGCGTTCGCCCCATGTTGGCTGAGTCCTGCAGCGGCGCAGGTTCAAGTCTGACCTGCTGCCCTTAGGTGCATGTCATCCCCCATCTCTCTCCCCCTTTCATGTCTATCCACTGTCACTATATATTAAAGGGAAAGCCCCCCCACCCAAAAAAAAAAAAAAAAAATCATAGTATAGTATGACAAAATAGTCACAGTATAGTATGTGGAAAAAAAACATTAAAAAGTCATAGTGTAGTATGTTGAAAAAAGTCTTAAAAAAGGTCATAGAATAGTATCTTGAAGAAAGTCTTAACCAAGTGATAGTATAGTAGGTTGAAAAAGGTGATAAAAGTCATAGTATAGTATGTCAAAGAAAGTCTGAAAGAACATGCTGTCTGGACTGGGGATTGATTCAAGGGTCACTGAAGGCTTGTATCATGTGGACACGCTGACAGTTTTGTTGTCATTACTTAGAATTCCTCATTGGGCGACAGAAACTACGCACACTATAGCTTTAAAGTCATAGTATAGTATGTCGAAAAAAGTCTAAGTATAGTATGACAAAAAAGTCATAGCATGGTATGACAAAAAAAGTCATAGTATAGTATGTCGAAAAAAGTGATACAAAAGTAATATAGTATTACTAAAAAAGTGATGGTATAGTATGTCGTAAAAAGTGATTAAAAAAAAAGTCTTAGTATCGTACAAAGAAAGAAAGTCTGGAAGAACATGCTAACTCCAGAGAAAAAGGTCCAATCCAGAGTGGGAATTGAACTAGGGGTCAGAGTCTTTAGGGTTATTTGCAGCAATGTTATAGCCTGGGAAAACCCTGACAAACTTCCGGCAAATTTTAGATTTGTTCTGCAAGTCAGTCTGGCTGAGAGCCCATTCAAGCCCATTTCCAATTTTTCCAAATCGAGGCACCAATCACAACCGTTGAGGCGGGCTTTACACGATGACGATAGCGCAGCGACAGCAAGCAGCTTCTTGTTTACATTCAACATGACGGCCACCTCAAGCGCAGCAACCGTTCTCTTAATACATCCATGGCAGCAACCCGATGAAGCCGCTGTCGCTGTTACATAACATTACAGGACTATTGCGCCCAGAGGCATTTGAGTGGCGCCCCCTTGCCCAGACCCACTCTCAGTTACAGCTGAGAAGGGTCTGGGGTCAACCGGGCTAGCAATGTTAACACAGAGCCACCATTCAAGAATATGGATATGTTGAAAACAGTTATAGGATATTATGTCAGAAAAAGCCATTGAAAAGTCATAGTATGGTATATTGAAAAAAGCAATAAAAAAGTCATAGCATAATGTGACAAAAAAAGTCATAGTATAGTATGTTGAAAAAAGTGATAAAAAAAAAGTCATAGTATAGTATGTTGAAAAGTCGTAAAAAAATTAATAGTATAGTATGTCCGAAAAATTGTCGAAAGTCAAAAATCGTCATAGGATATTATTTCGAAAAAAGTGATTAAAAAGTCATAGTATGGTATGTTGAAAAAAAGTCATAAAAATGTCATATAGTATTACGAAAACAGTCGTATGTTGAATAAAGAAGAATAAAGTCATAGTATAGTGGGACAAAATAGTCACAGTATAGTATGTCGAAAAAAGTCATGAAAAAGTCATAGTATAGTACGTCGAAAAAAGTCTTTAAAAAGGTCATAGAACAGTACGTCGAAGAAAGTCTGGAAGAACATGCAAACTCCACACAAAAAGGCCTAGTCCGGACTGGTGATTGAACCAAGGGTCAGAGTCTGCAATGAAAAAGTCACAGAATAGTATAGTATTTTGAAAAAAGTGATACAAAAATGCATAGCATAGTATGGTAAAAAAATGTCATAACATGTCATATAGTATTATGAAAACAGTCAAATGTCAAATAAAGTGATAAAAAAGTCATAGTATAATACGACAAAAAAGTCATAGTAGAGTATGTCGAAAAAAGTGATAAAAATGTCATTGTATAGTACAATGAAAGAAAGTCTGAAAGAACATGCACCTCCACACACAAAAAAATCCAGTCGGGACTGGGGATTGAACCAGGAGTCAGAGTCTGCAATGTCTATTTGCAGCAATGTTAACCACTGAGCCAGTATACAATCAAGAAAGTCATAGTATAGTATGTTGAAAAAAGTCATAGTATAGTATGTTGAAAAAAGTCTTAGCATAGTATCTTAAAAAAGTGATAAAAAACCAAAGTATAGCATGTAAAAAAAGTGATAAATAGTCATAGTATATATGTTAAAAAAATGTACAGTATGTCAAAAAAAGTCTCAAAGTCACAAGAACAGGCCCAGTCTGAACCGAGGGTTGAAACAAGGGTCAGAGTTTACAATGCTTATTTACTGGTGCTTGTTGGAGCAGTGATAACCCCTGGACCAACCTGCCACCAAATAAAACAGATTAAAAACATTCATAGCATAGTATGTCGTAAAAAGTCACAAAAAGTCATAGTATAGTATAGTATGTTGAAAAAAGTGATTAAAAACGTCATAGTATAGTACGTCAAAGAAAGCCTGGAAGAACATGCAAACTCCAATACACAAAAAGGCCCAGTCAGGACTGGGGATTGAACAAAAGGTGAGAGTCTGCATTGTTTATTTGCAGCAATGTTAACCACTGAGCCACCGTGCAACCAAACTGACATGTTGCAAACAGTCACAGGATTGAAAGAAGCCATTAAAAAGTCATAATATAGTATGTCAAAAAAAGTCATAAAAATGTAGAAGTATAATAAGTAAAAAAAAAAAATCTTAAAAACGTCAATGTATACTATGTCAAAGAAAGTTTGAAAGAACATGCAAACTCCACAAAGGGTGAGAGTCATAGACAGTATACAATGGACCAACAGATCCCGTTGCTCTGGACGGAGACCAGTGAAGGATATTAGAAGCACTTTTCCGGTGAGCGCTGAGCATTACTGCGCAGACTCCAACTGAGAGAGACGACGTAAATGTGACGTGAGCAACCTGTCTGAAAGTTGTAAGTCTTCTGGTAGCTGTGCCAAGAGAAATCTCAATCATTCCCAATCTTGCAGAGACGGAGAGCGTAGGTATACAGTATGGAAGGAAATAACATGGACACAGGCTAATGATAGCTAACTAAAATGCTAGTTAACATTTGTAATTAAACTTAAACAGCTAATGTATGTCGAAACTGGTTGCAAGCTTCTCCTGTACTATGCGGTAATTCCTCTACTATGCGACAGTAAGTTGCGTGGTTATGACACAATCATTAGCCTATTTTTATAAAAACGTTTGCTACGGAGCCATAACGTGAGATACAAGGTAATGGAGCCTTTTATACATTGTCATGTTTCTTTAGAAATAAACAATGGACAAAAAAAGTCTTTAAACGCTTCAGATGTAAAGTTATTTGCTGTTAAAGTGACGTCAAAATGAATGGCAGTCAATGGAATGCTAACGTTGGGTGATTGTTTGGTAGCATCAAAATGGCGCCATAGGAAGTTTGAGTTCTGAAGCGAAGCTTACCCCCCTGTTGAGAGTCTGCAATGTTTACCACTGAGCCACCGTGCAACCAAATTGACATGTTGAAATTTTGAAAAGAGTTATAGCATAGTATGTTGAAAAAGACATTAAAAGTCACAGTAATGTCTGTTGAAAATAGTGATAAAAAATTCATAGTATAGTATGTTGAAAAAAGTCATGAAAAAATATATCGGAAAAAGTAATTAAAAAGTAAGAGTAAATAGTATGTTGAGAAAAAGTGATAAAACATTTATAGTATAGTATGTTGAAAAAAATCATAAAAAGTCATAGCATTGTATGTTGAACAAAGTAATAAAAAGTCACAGTATAGTATGTTGAAAAGTGATTAAAAAATTCATAGTATAGTATATCCGAAAAATTGTCGAAAGTCAAAAATAGTCATAGTATAGTATTTCGAAAAAAGTGATTAAAAAGTCATAGTATGGTATGTTGAAAAAAAGTCATAAAAATGTCATATAGTATTACGAAAACAGTCGTATGTCGAATAAAGAAGAATGAAGTCATAGTATAGTGTGACAAAATAGTCACAGTATAGTATGTCGGAAAAAGCCATTAAAAAGTCATAGTATAGTAAGTTGAAAAAACTGGTAAAAAAGTCAGTGTACTATGTTGAAAAAAGTCATAAAAACGTCATAGTATAGTATATCAAACAAGTCATAGTATAGTATGTCAAAAAGAGATATAGCATAGTATTTCAAAAAAATGTAATATAGTATTTCTAAAAAGAGTCATACCATAGCATTTAGAAAAAAGCCATAGTAAAGTATGTCGAAAAAAGTGATGAAAAAGTCATTATAGTACGTTGAATAAAATCATAAAAATTCATAAAAAGTCAATGTATGGTATGTCAAAGAAAGTCTGGAGAACAGGCAAACTCCACACAAAAAGTGTAAGTCACGCAATACACACCTTTCATAAACGCAGAAAAAGCGTTTTATATATATATATATATATATATATATATATATATATATATATATATATATATATATATATATATATATATATATATATATATATATATATATATATAAAAAGCTGAATCATCTTCTAATAGCTGAAGGTTGTTGTGAATAAGTAAAAGTTTGATTGACGTGTGTAGGTAAAGGTTTTGTAGGAGTAGCATTTCAAAGAGGAAGAAGCCTGAAGAGGATTTGAAAATTGCTCCATTGACTTTCAATGTAGAAAGATAATATTATAAAAAGTATAAATGGTAGAAAAAAGTTGAATATATATGATATATGGTGTATTTTGATATTTGAATGATTTTTGTAGTTGAAAGTATGCAGAAGTAGTAGGCGACCAAAAATTGTACAGAAGAATCAGATAACAATACTGTGACGGCTGCCGAATCAGCATTCACACAATAATGTGTACTCTTTTAGAATTGATGCCAAGTAGGTTGCAAGTAGACAACAAGTAACTAACTTTTTTTTCACCCAATGTAAGTCAAAGAATGATGTAATGCTGATGGAGAAAAAACATTTGTCGGAAAAAAATATCTTTGCTTTTCCTTCAGTCAACATGCTAGATGGGTTATAGTTTTGAACCCGCTGTGTAAGTGCCTATTTGCACACACTCTTGGTTGTTCCCCAGCATACATTACAGCATAATTTGGAATAAATATAACATGTAAGAGCTCCATGTATAAAGACTATGTGCCATGGTACATCCTACTATGACCTGCTGTTCTGGAGACAAATTACAAACTGAAAGATGTCTAGCGGAAAAACCGTTAATCAGAGCAAAGCCAAACACTGCCGGACAGCTAATGAAGTGGCTCGAGAGGGCCACACTGGGTGACCTCCATCTTGTCACTCATTACTGCTAAAGGAAACAGTGAAAGGCGCGCGTTTCCACGCAGGCTTTCGTAGATCAAAACAGCGGCAAGCCTGCACCGCCGCTCTTCAAGCCCAAATCACAAACACAGTACGAGCCATTTGCACATCCAGGCCCATGCAAAAGTGGGCTTTTGATCATGGCCGGGTCCTCGAGGACGTTTTTAAAAAGGACAGTAAGAGGAATTATGTGGAATCTGTGCGTCTGACCCCTGAGAAATCATTTGCTCTGATGGCACTAAGAGGCCTGGCCTCCACACACTGGGCCGACACAGAAGATGAACACAGGAGATTAGCTAAAACTAACAGTATCTGTCATGATGAACGGACGCCTGGCCCGAGTCAAGATGCTGAGACTAAACCCGCCAGCTCTTCTAAAAACATACAATCCCCCCAACACTTGTCCAAGCTCAGACGCATGTAACATACACCCACGCCTGCTTAGATAAACTCTGAGCCGCTCCACAGACATGCAGTATACTCAGCCTGGAGTTTGACTGATGCTGCTTCTTCTTTAGAAACAAAGACAGTATACAGTATTTATAAGTGTTGTTTATTACTAAGTGACATGTTAGCCAGTTGTAAACATGAGATTTGGGAATTACCTTGAGAGATTTCCGTGTGTGATGTTAGGGGAAAGTAAGGCCAAAGCCATGTTCTTACTCTGCTTTACTAGTCGGATGATAGTTTCTGAAAGACTGAAGCTGCTGCAAAGCCTGTATTTTGGGTTGAAAATGTAATTAATCCCATAACAATTTTCAATATATATCTATATCTATATATATACATATATATATATTAGAGCCGGGACTTTAACGCGTTAATTAAGATTAATTAATTACAGACTTTAATGCACAAAAAATAACACGTTAAACATTTTTTACGCATTTTAATCACACTTATTTTTGCACCGCGGGACATTTCTCACTGGATGAGTTTCGGCGGACCGATTATACTGGAGCACCAACTAGCATACATGACTTCAGACATCAACAAACCACAGTGAACATGAACGAAGAAGCTGACGAGATCGTTTTGGTTGGCCCCGTGGATGGGAAATTTTGTTATAAAAAACTAACGGATGAAAGCGTCGATAAGAGCATGGTTGTGTGCAAGCTATGCAACAAGGAATTCGCATATCACCGCAGCACATCGAGCCTCAAGTATCACCTCAACCCAAAACATTTAGCAGCTAGCGTGGACGTTAGCCCGACTCCGAGTACAAGGACCCACACCCAACCCACACTCCACCAGATGACTGGTTTAAGGACCAGGGTAACTAAGTCTGAATGTACTTGAAAGTATTGTGTTTTACTTAAAAAAAACATAGTTTACAGAAGGTCTACCTACCTATAGGCTACCTGAATTTCTGAAATGTACTATATTTCTAAATATGCTATTGCTACACTTAATGGCAAAAATTGCACTGGTCTGCTGGACTTGGTTGAACAAAAATAAACAATATTTTGTTGCTTAAGCTTATGTATTCAGTCATTATTCAATGGTATACTAAAAATCCATGTGAAAAAAATTACTTCTCACTGTTCTCAGGTCAAATATTTATGCAATTAAAATGCGACACTTTTCGATTAATTAATTACAAAGCCTGTAATTAATTAGATTAATTTTTTAATCAAGTCCCAGCCCTAATATATATATATATATATATATATATATATATATATATATATATATATATATATATATATGTATATACCTCCTATGGCACTATCCAAGCCTGCGCGGGAGAGCTGTGCTCATAGAACATTGCTGATAGGGCATTTAACGCTGATAGCAGCATTTCGATACACAATGGCTGGAATGTGGAAACGTAACGCACACCCTCCGAATCCCCCCCACGTCACCCCGGTGAGTGTGAGCTAACCCCCATTAACACTGTTAGCTCTGTCAGCACTGTTGCCGTTGTTAGCACTGTTAGAGCTGTTAGCATTGTTAGCTATTTTGGCTCAGCCACTGAGTAGAGTCTCCTCCATGTTTGCTTGTGATGTCAGAGGTGAAAGCCGTGTTCAGGCAATCCCAGCTTAGACTCTAAATGTCATATATGTGGATTAAATGACACTGGAAACTGGAAGTGACAAACCCACAAAGAATTATCACCTGAGGGGGTATTTTTTGAAAGTGCCTGCCCTTTTCCCAACAGTTTCCAATGTCAGCTTCTCAGATGGTTCTGTGTAATAAACCATCCGAATGGTTAAAATATAGCAGGTGGCGTTAGAGAGATTTTTGTATTGACCTAAAATGTGTTCCTCTGATGGTGTAAGAGGTTTCATAAAGAGTGTTGAATCTAAAGAAGATTCATGTCAATATGTGGGTTTGCCATCTTACTTGTTAATCACAGGGGTTGTCTCCTGCATGAGAACAAAGGCTGAACAAAAAACTATTTAGAAATGCATTTCAGTCACTCACACCCAATAAAAACAGATATATAGTGAAACAGTCACTGTTGGCAGCCATGGAGGTCTCGTCTTCCAGGCAACTCCCCAACAAAGCAAACAACTTAAAAATCAAATATGAAATTACATTTAAAAATACTTTTAATTACATTTGTGAAATACTTAATTTTCCTGTTGCATAGATTTGCAATGGGTGTATAGGAGCATAACATTTTTCCAATTCAATTACAATGCTGGTTCCACTGAGTTTAATCAAGTCAATATTATGCAATTAAATGAATTAATAAAGGCAGTCAAATTTCACTGATCCATTTTAGAAACCAAAATACAGATGTAAACTGGATATCATCACCAAAACCTAATGCAATAGCCCTTCAACAATAACATTTGTTATTTCTATAATGTTAAAATGTTTACTTTTGTGTTGCAAATATGTAGATTGAACTTCACAGTTATCAGATCCATGTCAATGGCCAACATCATCCCTACATATTGGTACACCAATGGAAGGTTTATGTAATTTTATTTCATAACACAAATTGAAATCTCAGCAAATGCACATACATAAACATATATGACTGCACACAAACACATACAGTACATAAAAAAATCACGCATTGACATCCCTCTGTGGGACATTTTTCTCTCTTCTATCCAATAATCACAGGGGTTGTCTCCTGCATGAGAACAAAGGCTGAACAAAAAACTATTTAGAAATGCATTTCAGTCACTCACACCCAATAAAAACAGATATATAGTGAAGTGCTGCAAGACAAATGGCTGCCTGGCAGCAGAGCAAAAGCTGGCAAAGGACAGCCGAGGGGACGGGGACAAAAACTAGTCCCTAAAATCCCTGAGTCCCATTTAACTTTAATGACCCAAACCAAACAATGAATTCAGATGAGCTTGTCCTTGTCACAAGGGCCCATATTTTATGAGTTTGTCAGAGGCCAAGATACACTGCTGTTTTACATTTAGCTCAGAGACGTTACAGTGACAAAGGTCCAACGACAGGGGGAGTTTCAGGAACACCAGAACCTGAACATCTCATAAAAAGAAACCAGAAAGACAAAGAGTTGAAAGTTGGAGGTTCCATCATGGGAGGTCTGAGCAACAACTTCCACTGTGCTATGCTTAGGCCTGTGAAGTCGGCAGGATAGCCAGGTCCCATGTCTGCCATGTCACATGTTTGGGGATCAGAGGAACTGGAGGAGCTGGAGTGTGTATGGGAGTGTAAGTAAGACTATGGGTTTGACCAGATCTTGAACCAAGCAGCACATGATGCCTACATACCGCCAGCTAGGCAGCTAATAAAGTCCAACTGAAATCAGCAATTGACCCTGACACTAATATCATCAAGCTGCGCTCCGAATTAAATGGTCACAGTGCAAACATGGCGCCCACTTCAAAGAGTCCAGGGGCTTACTTTTGAAAAACAAAGGGCATGACACTGTTTAAATATGAGCACTGGGGAACTAGTGAGACGCCACAGCTTAGGAGTGGGAGCAGAGAGAGAGAGGCCAGATAAACAGAAGCAGTTTTATAGAAGCTGTAACCCTGCTAGTCTGCTTTTAGAAAAGTTCAAAATAGTTTCATACTAATATACATATTACACACATATTACATATTATATATATATATATATATATATATATATATATATATATATATATATATATTTAGTATGAAACTGATGTCTAGCGAAAACCCCCCACACACACACACACACACACACACACACACACACACACACACACACACACACACATGCAGTTTTCACACTTTAAACGACCTAAGCCCCCCACAAACACACACAGGGGCTCTTTACCAAAGAAAACATTGTGATTAGTCATAATGTGAGTTATGAATAATCCTAAATGTAGATATCCATAATTGGACATTTTAAGAATAACTTGCCGGGTGTAATTGCCACTATCTAAAAGTAGAAGTGTGTAGTAACCTCTGCAGCAGCTCCATCAATTCTCACATGTTAACAGTGTTTGGGAAAGTGCAGCAGTGTGTCTGTGGCTGTTGACAGAAAGCGGGAGGACATTGACTCAGTATGAGTAAGTTCTCCCTCATGTGTGATGGAGCTCGGTGCCTCCAATCCTCACTGTTTGCTCTGAGCTGTAGGTTAACTGCTCTGCGGTGGATACTCTCACTCATTAATGTTGTGCATATAAGCAGAGCTGATGAGGATAAATGCCTTTAACTATTCTCTAAGAAAGTTTCAGTAGATTTATGAGGAAATACATACCTCTATGTGTCAGAGAACTATGTAAATGTTTGAAACAGTGAATTATAATCATTTATAAGGATTGATTCTTTCAAGTGAACTAAGTGATGTTCACATAGCTGCCACTTGAGGCATATATGCTTATATTAAGAGAATTCCCCAAACTGCAAGAGGAAACACCCAGCCAACTTCCAAATGTGTCAAACCAACGTTTGTGACTAAATTGAAATGCCTTTGTGAAAACCCAAACCGCCGCTCTTCCATTAATTGGCCACAGAGGACTTGGGGCTTGGTCTAATGTGACCACACAGCTTAATTCCTCCACATAATGAAGATATACTTTTTAACACATTCAAAACAATACTACAACACATCACATGAAGTTAAGGTCTAACTAAATAAACAATAAAACATAGCAACCAACACATTAAAGGAGGTAATTGTTTCCTAGAAGTCGAGGGCTTTTCCAGTTAAACTGAATCACCGTTTTGGAATTTCTGGATTCCTGAACTACAGAAAAGCTTTTGAGAAAATGTTTCACAGTCAAATTTAAACATGCAAGTACAACATTACATGTTTGCAAAGTCTTCAGAATATCCAGAAATATACTTGACTAAAAGATTCCAACTCAGTGTCCACTTACTAGCTTTTTCTGGAGCTTTCAATTGGATCACTTTGTCTTTAAAGCAAACATGGATGAGAAGTCCCACAAATGACATAGATGAAATCATAACAGCCACTAAGGGCATGCCATGTTAACAGATCAATGTCCATGACAACTGAGCAAATTCCATCTGATGATAAGGACTGTATGATACAGTTGAAAGCTAAAGAAAAACCTAGCAAGTGGACCTTGAGTTGGGATTTTCTTTCAGATGTCTTTATAATTCCTGGGTTGTAACTCATTGTAATTATTAAAACAGCTGCAAAATGTCAATAGTCTTTTGCAGCTTGGGGCAGAAGAAGTTGTATTTAAGTTAGTTGTAACTGACATGTTATCAAGTTGTTATGACGAATGTACAGTAAGTTCTCATGTAAGCTCTGTTTTGGTCTCCCTCAACTCCTGAGGGAAATTCCTAGGTTGTAGAACCAAAACTATGAACTGTTCGACTTCTTTCTTGCCCTTAGCTCTATTTGGGTGAGAATTATCTGTGTGTTTGCCACTACGAGCAACACTTTTCACATTATCGTTGATCTATTGTTGATATAAATATGTTGTATAGTGCAGCTTTATAGGTTTCTCACACACAAAAACACAAAAGTAGTTTTCAAGGTGCTCCAAATTTAGGCACCTCCATCTTTAAATCAAAATCAAATCAAAATGTACTAAAGCATGCTTATGCAATGTGTTGGAGGTCCGCCATAAACAGCTTTACACTAGGGTTGCACAATATATATTCATATCGCAATATCAACTAGCGCAATAAAAACACATCGCGAAAGGCTGCGACATATTGCAAAAGACGCTCAGAGATTTTTTTGCTAGTTGAAAGAGAATATCAATAGAAATGTTCTTTCAAAGTCGTTCTTTTTTTAGTGCTGCCTGTTATATTCAATTCAATGT
Source organism: Perca flavescens (assembly GCF_004354835.1). Lineage (NCBI taxonomy): Eukaryota > Metazoa > Chordata > Actinopteri > Perciformes > Percidae > Perca > Perca flavescens. The sequence continues at coordinate 32,271,905 of NC_041333.1, read as the reverse complement.
TCAATTTGTTCAATAAAAGAATGTTGGAAATGATTTCCTTTCATTTGTTTTAAATTCAACAAGCAATTTGTTGTACTTTAGCAGAATACTCAAAGCAGCAGAAATGCAGAATTGAGTACACTTTGTTATCTGTTTATTTATCGCAAGTTATATCGTTATCGTGATATTCAACAACGTTACCACATATCACATATTTTCCTCATATCGTGCAGCCTTACTTTACACTGCAGGTCTGAGGAGGGGAGCAAAGAAAGAAATCTCCACCTTGTCGGAGGCTCAACATGGGCCAGGAGTGAAAATGGCCAATCAGTGATAAGAAATGAAGCAGTGTGGAGAATGAGGAAGGGGAAGGGGCTGACACTGTATCCAGCTAATAAGAAAGGAGCCTCAGCTCCGCCATTTTGACTGTAAAAGAAACAAGGAGGCCTAGAACAGACGGAGTAAGAAATGTGGTGGCGTGCATTAGCCAGACCCCCACCTCCTGTCAATTACACAAGGAAATGTTTTGCCTGGGAGAGAAAATGCCAGACTCCTAACACTGTAAATCTGACACCCCCTCACTCCTTCAACCACAACACCAACAGCAGCTATGCTTCAAATAAGCGAAATCGAAGCAGTTTAACCACTGCGCCACTTTGAAGATGAACCACGTTTTCAGCCTGACAAGCAGCTGTGGTGTCCGAGACACGCAGCCTAAAGGACTGATAAAGAGGTGAAAATGAAAGGAATGTTCAGCAACCAACATTTTGAACTGGACAAAATCACTGAATTGGCAGTAAACTGTAAGAGCAACATATCAGTTAATGTATGGATGTCTAAATCATTTATTCAGATGTGTGGGCACATTTTCAGCTATCCAAGATACAGATTCACAATTTGAAAAGATCAGCTCTCAATGCCCTACAGCAAGAAAATGACACGGATTGTTGAACTCTGGATGATATAATAACAGCACTTTTATATGTCCATGATATTGTGCAATTGCAAAAGCCCATTTTTTATACGCTGTTCATGCTGTGAATAGGGTCCGATATTTTCACATTTAATACTTTGACATCTTTTGAACTTGTATTTACTATCATAAAAAAATACCTGATTTTACAAATGTGTGTATCAATAACATCTGAAATTATTTTTTGTATTTTCTCCAACCCTGTTGCCTGAAAATGCCAAATAATCAGAACTTTGCAACTTTTCACTTTGAGAAACAGGGAGTTGCTGATTTTCTCGCATATCCTTGTTATCTTGTAAATCACTGGGTATCTCCAAAACACCTCATTAGCTAAAACAATAGATCCTGTTATAAGCTATGATATATATATTTTTTGAGAATATCAGATAAGTTTTTAAATTGTTTTAACATAAAAAATACAGCAATGTTCCTTTAATGTAATACTTATGACACACTATGGAACGCAAGCATGACATTTCAATTTACAACCATATACACACATATGCAGTATATTATATTTAAGTTAGAATGTATTGCAGTTAGGGATTCAGTGGATGATTTATCTCTATAGGTGTATCATACACCTATATTGATACTTCTGATTGTGGTTGCATAAACTGTGTTTTTTGTCTGAAATCCCAGGAGCAGGGAAATAACTATCACACTAATGAAAAGTTATATGAAAATAGGGTATACAATCAGTTTTTTTTATATGAATATTAAGATACATGGTTAGGGCTGTGCAATTAATCGAAATTTAATCGTGATTATGATTTTGGCAATGATCACAAAAACAGAATAATCGAGAAAAACAATTATTTCGCTCATTACGTTTTACAAGTATACTCTTATTTTCTCTTGTGTTCTGAATGAAAAAATAAAGTTTAAATAGGAAAAGTATTAAGGCAAATTACACAGTTGTATGTGTTTTTTTTTTACTGTTGATTTATTTAACTTTTTAGACTGTTTTTTAAGTTCAATAATTGCTTTCCAGAAGTCAACGAATAATCGTGTTAAATTATCGTGATTTCAATATTGACCAAAATAATCATGATTATATTTTTTTCCATAATCGAGCAGCCCTAGACAGGGTTGAGTCCTGTGGATACTGGTGTTCACCAGTGATTACCAAATGGAAATCATATTTCCCAGTCCAACACTGGTGTCAGAGTGACTGCAGCTGCAACCTCCTCCTGCTCCGACCACGTGACGGTGGGAGTGTGTCTAGGTTCAATTCCCCTCTAGAACCTCAGCTCAATTCTGCTGCTATAAAAAAAAAATCTAACTTTTTGATTGCAGCAGATACTTGCAGAGGTGCTGCATGGGTCTGGCACAGTGAGGACTGCCGTTCCCCCAGTGGAGAGGACACTGAAGGAGCACAGAGGTCAGTCTGAGCTGAGAGCAAAGCAGGAGGTAAGAGCCGGCCGAGATCCCTAACACTGATCCAAAACGAATCAGTTTTTCAGATTTTCTTAAGGAAACAACTTATTTACTTGTGATTAAAACTGTTAATTTTTCTTTGGAGTCTAGTGTGTTTTTGCCAAGCTAAAGCCTGTCAAAACTGAAAATAAAAATAGTTAAATTTGTTTGCATGAAACAGCTTTTTCTGACCCACTACTGTGTCACATTAGTGGACATGGTCACATTTCTGCAGGTTTGCCACTTACATTCACAAGAGTAATTCTGCAGGCTTTGGCCTTATGGCCATGGGGCACACATTGTGTGTAACATGCATGTAAATATGCATTTAAATACATATCACAGTTAAGTCTTGTTTTTATCGCATGAAATTATTAGAGCTGTGTGGTTTATCCCACAATTTTCCCTTATGTACAACATGTTGAATATACCAGACTTTACAGGCTCTGAATGAATTCTGGCTTTACTATAATTGGGTTCTGGTTCATTAGACTGATTGTCTAATAGCCTCTGACAGAATAAGGGCATTTACTGAGATAAATGCAGCAGCACACAGTGGTGTGGAGAGATACCAGTGCACTCACCTAAACACACCCAGGCTTATTTTACAGCTAATAGTTAAATCAACAAGCAAATCAAATGAAAAAATAAAAGAATAAAAATGACTTATCGACTTGAGATGGAAGTAAATTAAGCAGAGGATGGATGTTTAGAGTGTAAGTGAGGCAGGGTGAGAAATGTGTGTGTAGTTAAAAGTTTGAGGTTGAAGAATAAAACACCCGGCAGCAGCAGCTTCATCTCCACTTTTCAGCAGTTGGAGAGAGCCGTGTAGTTGAGTGTCTGTCAGCAGAGCCGCAAACACACACACGGCCGAATGACAAACGGTGGCCGTTCATTCGCTCATGTCACCAACAGATATATAAGTCACACTGGCACCTGATTCATATACGCATGCTTCATTTACTGCAAAACCACAAGCGCATATTTCACCTGCAAATATACAGCGCGGCCTATCCAGCATCGAGAGCCTGCATGGCTGCAGAATGATCACTGGATGTGGCACACACACACACACACACACACACACACACACACACACACACACACACACACACACACACACACAGATAACGTGCCATAGCATAACCTGCTTGGCTTGGTGCTGTGACAATTTTTTTTTTAAATATATTTTTCAAGTGGTTTAACATTCAAGCCGTTATGAGGCTTGACAGTAGCCTACAATGAAGGATGATTGATTAAAACGCACGGAGCGATCCAAATGAGCCTGTGTGAGAATTCGTGTTTCTTTAAATAACAAATCTCCAATTTACCAGAGTCATTTCTATGAAATCAAAGCGTTCTTTGAGTAGTTGTGATCCTCCGTATAGCCTAGAGGCCAACCTGCAGCTCGGGAAAACTCTTCAAGGGCCATCTGTTGCGGTTCTTCAACTTAAGAGGTTCATCAAAAATCTAAAATAATTAATTAAAGCGTAACAAATAATCCAGAATCGGGTTTGGGGAACTTCATACATTATCATTAACATAACAATGTTAATGAAGAGCCAAATAAACACTTTCAAAGAACTCCAGAGAACTGTTAAGGGTGAGAAGAGTAAAAAAGTTCCTATAGAACTTTCTTTATTGTTACAAAATTGGCCCATTTTGTGACACTAGAAGACTGAACTCTTTTGTAAATATTAAGGTCATTATTTTAGTAGGCTATTACTCTGGAGACACTGTACAGATGGCCTACATCATTCCATTACTTTTTCAAGGTCGACCAATCGTCATGATAATTGATTATTGATTTATTGGCTAAGAGAAAGAATATTTATTTGGACTGATTACAGATTGTTTACGAGGAATATAGCCTACAGTAGGCTATTTTATATTGTATATTAACTGATATTCTTGGTAAATCATTTTTAATGAAATATAGCCCATTGCTGATCAGAGGTAGCCTAATATCTCGTTTGGTGAATAACAGAGTGTTTTAGGGGTAACTTATTCTTGGATAATTAGCCTAATTCTCAAGTGATTCAACTCCTGAAGCAGTTGAAGGCTGGAGTTATATTTTTGACTGAATAGGCCTAGGTTATTTCACTATGGTAACATGTATATTCGGAGATAGATGACCATGCCTATGCCACTTTTAAACAGTCAGCGTGTCAGCATCAGTTCAGGTGAAGAAAGGCTTCCTGCCACCCTGCTGACCTGAAGTAACACGTGGAGACACGTCTTAACATTGACTGGGCCGGTTACCGGTTTCAAGGTATACCGGGGTTTGAAAAAGTCACGATTTCAAATCACTAAAAGTTTCCCTCATAACGTTCCTGCTGTTTGAGCTTTTTTTTATGAGTCATCAAAGACAGAAAGTGCAGTTTAATAATCCGTCTCCCTGTCAATGTGTAGTAGCCTATGTTTAAAAATGAAATACATTGTGTTCAATGGGAAAAAAAAGTTGTTTTTTTACCACACAAACAAACAAACAAACACATTTTAAAGCTGTAATTGCAATACCTCAATACTTTGAAACCCTAGATATTTATCCTGAAGATTATCATACTGTCAGAATCTTATACCGGCCCATGCCTGCTGGTCCATGAAGGCAATTACACTAAAATGACCAAATAATAGGTCCCCAAAACTAGATAATGTGGAAAATGACTGTAGCTACTTTAAAGTAGGGCCTATTGCAAAAGTGCATGTTGGCTGAGTTCTGTAGCCTATATGGTGGTGGATGTTACCGAGGCTCAGAGGAGGCACAGTCCGCCTGGAAGGCACTGCTCCCCAGCTGCAGCAGCGTCAGGGCCGGCCCGGTGAAAGAAACGGGGACAAACCACTCTCTCCCCTGCTGCTTTCACACACATAAAGTGGGCTGAGCAACTATGTGCAACGCGTGTGTGTGTGTGTGTGTGTGTGTGTGTGTGTGTGTGTGTGTGTGTGTGTGTGTGTGTGTGTGTGTGTGTGTGTGTGTGTGTGTGTGTGTGATTCCAAGAAAACATCACAGTGAGTTCACCCCTCGGACCACGCACTGCACAGGCGCAGAACGCAGCTCGATGCCGGAGAAGCTGAAAGGCACTAAGGCAGCCGAACCGAGCGACGCACTGACACTTCCCAGCGGACAGCCGCCGCTGCTGAGCCTCCAGATTCCCGCCCGAGAACAGGCGCTTTTTAAAAAACAACAAAAAAAAAAAAGCACGTGCAAACGCCGTGGGAAGGGAAACACCCCGCTGTTAGCAGGCTGAAGACAGAGCTGCGGTGCACAGGGATGGATTTAAGCAGATGATAGCTGACTGCATGAGGTACAGTAGAGACACGTCTGTGCGTCTGATAAGCTGCACTGTAAATTCATTATCTGCTGATTATCTGCTTGCTTGTAAACAGCGCTGTCTGTCCCAGACGGGGTGCGTTAAAGAGACACATCAGAGGCCAAGAGGGCTTTAAAATACAGTGTCATCCATCCAGGGAATAATCAGCTGCGATAATTCGACTACTTAACTCCCACGGCACGACAATCGGATATGGAAGATTTGAATCTGACAGTTATGGGCAAAGAACGGTGGAGGGAGAGAGAGAGAGAGTGTAAAGTAGGCTGAAGTGGTCCAGCAAATTAAAATAATACTGAGGCTTCATTTCTATTTTTAATATAGGCCTACATTGCTTATTTTTTTTTTTTTAATATAGTTTTTTCATTACATTGTTATTGTAATGTAATAACATCATAATCAAATGCAAAACTATTCTTATTCACAGATAAAGACTAGCCTATATTGTATTCTATTTTTTTTTAACAATTTAAAATAATAGCCTAACGCTTTATTTTCACCAAATTATTACAATTATAATAAGAATCATTATTATTATAGGTTATTACCATTATTATTATTATTAGGCTATAGCATACATAATTAGGCCTATATAACATTTTAATTGTATTGCTTAAGTATTGGCAGGTATTAGCAGATGATAATTTGAACGTAATACAATTATGGCGTGACTATATTATTTTAAATTCATGTTTTACTTTACAAATATATATTTTTTTGTAAATATGGAGGATGCTGTTGAAAGGGTTTTCATGTTCGTTTCATAATTATCCTAAAGTAGCCCTCGACAAGACATTGGTAGGCTATTTTTTATGAAGCAGGATTGGAAAGATGGGCACTGAAGTCACTGTAGGAGTTTCTGTGAAAGTGGCCATTGCATTCCATTTTTTTTTTTTAAATGCGCAATGTTGATTGATTAAATGCCAGACCTTGGCTTTAATCTATGGCGACTTTCCAAAAGTAATTTCTGTTTCAGTATGGTATGGTTGTAGTGGATTGGCATTGAAAGTGTGATGAAATACTGTCATACTATGCAGTTGAATTGAGATGTTGGTTTTTTTTATGTGCTTTATTTAGGCTAGGCCTACATATTTATCATCTAACATTGTTTGTTGACTAGACTGAAAAGCCTTCCCTGTTTATGCTAAGGCATCAGAACTGCAGACACAAAATGGCGGCACATTGCCACAAACTTTATGACAGCTGTCTCAGTTAACATGTCTCATATCTCATATACAACACACACAAACACACACACACACACACACATATGACTAAAACTCTTTTTTTTTTTTTTTTTTTTTTTACTTTTTCAGGCTTTTCTTTTGCATTTGCCATTTAAAAGTCTGCATTGTACTTTCTGCATAAGATCTGAATAATGTGATCAGTGCAGAATGTGATGTATAGGCTACTGATGGTGGCCAGACCATGTGACTTCCATCAACAGCATGTAAAATGACAGTGGAGCTTTACATAAAATGTTTAGTCAAATGTCAAATCTCACAGCTCATTTGAACAGAACTTCTGTTTTCATTTACTTACGTTTTCTTTTTTTTTTTTGAAAGTGTTGACATGTAATGAAACGGCATAGCGTGTGTAGGAATATGTGCCCTGAATAGTTTTCGGATTGAGTGTCTAGAGTGACAGAAACAAAAACAGGGTTCTGGCTCATGCTGCTTAAACAGCACCAGTGAAAGGACCCATTTCACACTGTAAAAAAAGCCTCTGTGGTCATTTCCCTGTCAGCCCTTATCTTTATTAGCGTTCACAAATGTCTCCATCAGTTTACACTGGACGCCGCCTCTCTACTTTCATGGCTAAGAGAGTGGCCGCTCTGTGTTTACAGGCCCACATCCCCTGTGTGCAACCCTCAGGAATGAACAGCACTTGGCTTTCAGGGGCAGGGAGAAGAAAGCAACAGGTTTTACACTGACGTACAGTTCTTTGGGTAGTTTTTGCCTAGTTCTTCTGAAAGATTGGTAGCTGGTATAATTGAGAACATTATTAAGGAGAGTGATGAGAACTTGTGGTCAGTGTGAAATACAGCTGAAACATGATCAAACTAACTATAGTTGGAATATGAAATATGTCAGCGGGAAGTTTTTTAAATACATGCTAGAAAAGAGCATTTTTAATGAAGTAAATGTCTTTGTAGCATAAATAACGGGGTTGTTAATCCCTCACCAATAGTTCCAGCCTCAGAACTAGCACTCAGAGAACAGTGTTTGCAGTCTGGAGCCGGATGACACCCCTGAGAGTCTGAGGCAGACATGAAGCTCGGAGCAGCCGCAGCAGCGAGATGAGACGCAGACACAGATGTGGGGTTATGAAGCAGTGTGAAAGACAATCTGCAGTGGTTCCATAGGTGTGAGAGACAGGAGGACTTATGGCCGTCAACATAATGACAAGGATAAATACATCCTCCATTTTTACTTGCACTATGTTAGTTTCAACAGCTTTTTTTCATGTTTTTTTTTGTTCCTTTCCTGTTCAAAAAAAATAAAAATAGTCTAATCCATCTAGTTTGAAACTGCTTCAGGAGCCCTGCGTGTTTCTTAATTCAATTAAAAATTGCCCTTGGCTCTAGTTTTAGTGTTACAGTACTGCACATCTTCTCATACAAGCACAGTTGCATTTTTTACTACATGTATGATAACAGTGTGTCAGTGTGATTTGGTGCTGAGGCTTTGAGCCAGAGTCTCTTCCACAAATCTGAAATAAAACCTCAGCGTTTTACTAGCTGACTACCTGTCACGGAGCTAAACAGTCTGTACGGACTACGGTTCACGTGAGACGATTAGTAGGTGCTGCGTTTCTCTAGATACTGGATGAAACCACGCAGCTCAGTGAAATTTGTGCAAGATTTCATGAGCTCGTCATTCCTAAGAGGAGCAGATGAGTAAATTTCGAACCGATGTTTGAAGTTTGCCCCATTGCATGATGGGATACAATGAAGGCTGTTCACAATGAAACAGTGTTAACCTTTTGACTTATGCTGGGCCACCTTGATGCTGAACGACAAATGGCTGCAGACCCTAAAATAGGTGAAACTGAAATAGTGATTTTGTATTGTGAAGGCTAACAGCTTATACTGTATATCATTACTGATTTTATATTGTTTTTGTATTATCTATATTTCTGTCCATATTGAATCTAAAGTAAAAGATAGCATAAAGTGCAGCCAGGAGAGTTGGAGACAAATAGTGTCAACAGCAATATTTCAAAACCTGATCTAAAATTGTGTCAACTGAACGTTTTATTTATTATTTCATCAGGAATTCTCATTGGGATCAAAAATCTCTTTTACAAGTGAGACCTGGCCAAGGTAGCAGCCGTACAAAACCACAACATATTAAAAAAATTAATAATAAATTACGTATGAGGTTTCCCTGCATTTTTCCTGTTTACATCCTGTAATAAGCCACTACTTTAGTAGTTAACACATTATTTTACATCGTCAAGCAACTTTGCCAGACTTTCTCACTACCAACAGCAACTGGTGGCTGGACACCCAGTCCAATCCAAACAAATGACCTTGTTTTTGCTAAAGAAACATGCATACTTGTATTACAAACACATGCTGATGTAGCTGAGACCAGAAAAAAACATTTGCTGAGTTTATTTTGTCTACATTCGACATTCAGAGTATTTTAGATTCTTCAGTTCAGCTTCTTTTTTTTTCTGCCAAAACATATGTGACTTGTACTGGGGAATGACCTTTATTATTAGAACATCATAGTAGCAGACATTCCCAGTGAAGATAATTATCTCTTCTGAAGAGTCCATCATGTTTTTTTAATCCTCCGTGTCCTCCTTGGCTACTAGCAACTGCGTGGAGGAGGGGGGAGGGGGAGGGGGAGCGTGCGGTCACGGAAGGCTTGTATCATGTAGACGCGCCGACAGTTCTGTTGTCATTGCTAAGAATTCCTCATGGAGGAGACAGAAACTACGCACTATAGCTTTAAATATTAGATCTATTACTTTACATTCAAAGGCCTATTGAAAATGTGTGATGAAATGATGATGGCCAACATCTGCTGAGCAGCAACAACATTTTACCTCTACATTACTCACATTTACATGAAACAGAGGATTTAATTCAATCCAATTAAATTTTATTTATAGTATCAAATCATAACAAGAGTTATCTCAAGACACTTTACAGATAAAGTAGGTCTAGACCACACGCTATAATTTACAAAGACCCAACATGTCATGGATGTAATGTAACTGTTGCTTGCATATAAAAAATAAAACCTGACCAGGAAAAGGGCGGAGGGGGGGGATTATAAGATGGTTTCTAAATGTTTTATCACTGAGTTGAAGGGAAATGTATTAACACAAGGCTACAATTACTCAAAATTAAATTTGAATGTTGAAGATAAAAAAAAGTGAGAGTAAATCTTGGAGGTAAATAAGGAGTAGTTTAGAGTTAAGAACTGCAGCTCCGGAGAGTAAAATGGGACTAGAAAGAATATTAAACGATGTCAGTTAACTAAAATTCAAAATTCAAAATTCAAAAAAAAAAAAAAAAAAAAAAAAAATACAAATACATGGCGCTTTTATAGGCTATATACTGAATATGTGCATTTGAGCTTAACCCTCTGAGGTCTAAGGGCATTTTCACATATCTTCCTAAATTTACCTTTTTAAGGAATTTGCATTTATAACTGATCCCCTTGTGTTTCATATCACAATGTCAAAAATCAGCTTTCCGTATAGTGATGCCCACATTTTTTCTAGAGCAATGTGTAAAAAGATAATTTGGCGCTAAAGCTGAAACGTTAATGTTCGCTTTTTGAAATTCCTCAAATCTCTTTTGTAAACAAACCTTAACTTATAGATGTGTTGTAAGAATTGTTTCGGTGCTTGAAATGAGTTTACCAAAGTCTTACGTTATATATGATTAAAATAAAATGAAATGTATGAAATGAAATTTTGTAATATTGCTTTTTGAGTAGGAGTAGAGTAGGAGTGTTTGGACGCGCCAGTTTGTCTTTCGTCCTCAGAGGGTTAACATGATGGCAGTGACCAATGGTGGCTTTCAACAATTACTGATAATATTGGATTCACACCATGTATTATTGGCATTGGAGAGTCTACACTATATCTGAAAAGTGTCACATGCCAGGTCTGTCGTGCAGTGGACATATCTTTCTGCTTTCACAGCTACTCACTGATTACTCTGACAGCTAAATATTTTTCTAATCCTGCAGAGATGCTGCAGGAGAAGCTTTCAGCTGTGACGGATGAATGTATGAGCCGGGTCCAGGCCGCCGGGGGGACGGATCTCCTTCCAGACCAGTCACAACTGGGCCTGTCCACAGCTCCCACTATTCCCAGCTCCAGTGAGCCCGACCAGGTACGCATGGAGACCCTTTAGTCCACATGGCAAAAACACACAGTTGCCTCTTATGGCTGCAGTTTGTAGACAAGGGATGATTCTCTAGATAGTTAGAACTTAATTAAAATGGAATGACATGTTGATTGGGATTTTTGAATAAAAAATAAATCCAAACATGTTTTCGAGCGAGGTTCAGGAGAAAGCAACAGTGGAAACATCTGTTTGCACTAAATGGTTTACAGTACAGTACCCAAACCTAGCTCTTCAATAATTTTTGATGAATCTTTGTAAGGTGTCAAAACAAATAACATACTTAAATTAATAAAATACACAAAAAATATGGAGTGGATTTTAAATTTGACATGTATGACATGTATACTGCAGATGATTTATACGTTGCTCTGTAGTGCAGTTATATGCAAATACTTTAAATGGCATTGGGTTTTTCTTGATACCCTATTGCTGTTGTGTGTTTGTGTGTAACAGTGATTTCCGCTCTCTTTCAGAACATTGAGAACATCAAGGTTGTTCTTCATGAAAGGGAGCTGTGGAAGAAGTTCCATGAGGCCGGCACAGAGATGATCATTACTAAAGCAGGCAGGTTAGTAAAGCAGCGAACACACCATCAGTCACGGTACAGTCTAGACCCAAAGAGGGCGAAATCATTAGTTAGTTTTAGGTTAAGAACAGGTCACAATGCTTTTATTTAAACATGTTTCTAATCCACCAACAACAACAAAAGTGTTTTGCATGTACTTCTATTATTTTGGAAATGTCTGTATGTGTGCTTTATGTTAGCATAGCTTATCTATTAATTCCATTATTAGAAATGACCTTAATAATCAGTGCTGGAAGAAGTATTCATATATTTTACGTGAGTTAAAATAGCAACACCACACCGTACAAATACTGTTACAAGTAAAAATCCTGTGTTTCATTTTTTTTATTATGGATAAATTAGCATGTAAAGATCATGTCAATGTTGTAGTTTTAAGTACTGCATGTAGAGTTGGGTAGTTTAATATAAAATAATGCATCATTTTATAAGATGATCATAAGTTTTGTATGTAAAATCTTAATATGTAAAGTAACTATAGTCAGACAAATGTAGTGGAGTAAAGAAATACAAATAAATTCCTCAGAAATGGAGTATTAGTATAAAGTAGCAGAACATTAAAAAACTCATGTAAAGAACAAATACTTCAACATTATATTTAATTAAGTAACGTAGATGTAAATGTAGCTAGTTACTTTCCACAACTGTTAATAATGAATCATTTTTCACACACCACACAAAAATGGAATTTAGATCAAAGCTACAAATAACCTAATCAATTACAAGAGTTTAATCATCACAAAAAGTGATGCAGTGCCCTTAATAAGCCTTTCCTCAAAGACAGAAACATTACTAAACAACTATTATTCATAGTCACTGTATATCAAAAGCTGCTCATATTTTTTATAAGTTTGTGGAAAATTATAGAGAAAGTGATATTCAAGTGATGGATTCAGTAGGTAAAATGAGAATCATACCTTTCTGTGACCATCTGTTTAGACAGCTAACAGTAACATATAGCAGTTATAGCTTTGTCTTTAAGGAAGAGACAGAAAGTTCCTGCAGCAGGGACTACATAATTGAAAACACAAATGACTGCTCGGCTTGTTGGATTTAATGCGACCTGAGGATTAGATAGTGAGGCCTTTGGACATTAACCAGAGAATGAGTAGACTCTCAAATCGACCTCCGCCTCTCATTCCTCATGGGATGTTTTTTTTTTCAGTAAAAAAATGTAAAAGGTCACCACATTTTTTCCTTAATGCTGCATAACCGTAAGAGATGGGCTTTCCCTTGTCCAGCTGATAAAGTGGACTCTGAATCCTTAAAGCCCTTTGAAGGGCTGTGCAGTGGTTTAGTGGTTTAGCTGTGCAGCTGTGCTGGGAAACCTGTCTGGGTTTACCTACTGTCAGTTTGCAGCAGACATGCTAAAGGTCACACAAAAACTGGCTTCATCCTTCAGAAGCAACAGCTCTGAAAATGAACTCACACTAAATGATATCAACACCGGACTGAATTATTCAAGTATGTTATGAATAGTGCATGTAGTTTAACATTGTATTAAATCTGACATTTGAGCAGAGCATTCTATAAGTGCAATTGTAGCATCCTGTACGTGAGAGTCATTTCCAGTGATTCTCCAAAAATGTTTCAAATATTAATCATGGAGCAGATGAAAAAATGATGCGTTGTTATCAACTGGTATTTCTAACAATGGCTAACCTGGACAATGACACCTGGCAATGCTAACATGCTGATGTATAGCAATGTTTACCATCTCAGTTAGGCATGTTGGCACAGTTCCATTAGCTAATTAACACTAAGCACAAAGTACAACGAAGGGTGATGAGAATGTCCTTAGTTTTGTTAGTGTTTGGTCATAAGCCAAAGTATTAATTGGACAAATAAAAATGTAATGGGGCTAGATGGAAAGTTAAGGGATCACCAAAGTGATTACAATTCATTCTCTAATGTAACATGAATGTCTGCACCAAACTACATGGCAATCAATCCAGCAGTTGTAGAGACATTTTATTAAAAGCCAAAAATGTCAACCTTATGGTGGCGCTAGAGGGGATCACAACAGTCATTTGGCTTTATCCTCTGGTGTCCATGGATGTACAAAACTGCATGGCAATCTGTCTGGATGAGAGTGGTGGACCAACTAAGAGCCATGCCATGAGCATGGCAAAAAATCTTAAAATTAATTTTAAGATGTTGAATAGGAAATCATTGTTTGTCTATTTAGAGAGCACAATAAAGTGAGATGACATTACAACTATTTTTTTTACTTCTAATCAATAATCATTATTAAATGACTCCAAATTAAATTAAAACAATCTATCTTATTTACAATTTACATTTTTACAGAAACTGTATTGTCCCAAGAACTGAGCCCTGGGGAACGCCACACCAACTAAGTGCAGTAGAAAAAGCACAAGTTGGCATACAACATTTCTCAGACTGAATTTCCTTTTAAGCAACATTTTTGTGTGCCTGTTTGCATTTAGTTTTAAATTAGATTTTTACATTCTGTAAGTGGCATTTTTCCACCAATATAGTAATCCTAGTCATTCTTCGTCATCAGCAATTTTTGAAAAACTGCAAACGGGTGTTAGTCAGATGTTTAAATGTTTTCTAACTAGCTGCAACAGCACACTTAGTGCGTTTACATGCACAGCAGTAACTGTGGTATTGCCTTACCCCGGTTAAATGAATAACCGGGTTATGCCAGTTCTACCCATATACATGGGCAGGGAAACTCCAGTAAAGTAGGTGTTCTGTCAACGTACAACTGGTCGGAATAAGGCTTTTTCTTCTGGTTGTCCTTTGTCAAAAGTGTAAAGAGTTCCAATGACAAGCTGCAGCTCACAACCAACAATCAGCAGAGGGGCATATTTCTGTAGTTCTGTCCATCATTCCCATTGGTTATAACATTTTACTCAACACTGGCTGATAGGCAAACCAATTGTGCATTTATAACTAAAGCCCCCCTGAGTCATATACAATAGAAAACTACACTTTTTACGTGATATTCAATATCTCCAGATCAATGCAGTGTAGAGACTTTTTCTTTGTTTAGAAGCAGAGAGATGCATCGTTTTAAAGAGGTCTTCGTTTGATCATAGGCCTTCCATAGGTTTTGTAATCCAGCCTGGAACTGCAGTGTCTTTTCAGAGGCTTTGCACAATAATTCCAGAATGATAAATCCACAACTGAATGGTTATTTATTTATCTTTTCATATGAAAGGTATCTATTTGCTGTTTAGCCTAGGCCATCTTGACTCCAAGAATGCAGTGGGGTGAGTGTGTCGACCAATCAGAGGCTGTCTTCCTGACTATTTTCTTCTTCTTTGGTGTTTTACGGCAGCCGGCATCCCCAATGATGGCCGATGCCGCCACTTTCTTGACTGTGTTGCTTGGCTGATACATATACTTAACGTGGAACGAACAAGTTGAAATAATGATCTAACAGCGTAAATGTAATAAATAATGCGTAGATTTTCATTTGTGCATTTGGATAGTAATGTAGGAAGTGTATTGGAGATGGCACAACTAACTTCTTAGATAAAAACAGGGACTTTTCTGGGTGAAATCTAAATGTTTTTGTATTATTTTGCTTGCTTTTAAACAAAGCAATGTCCATTTGCTACCCCTCACCATAGGCTGGATTTGTCTTCTTTGAGTTCTATGCAGTTCAACCAGGGATTTTTTCCCATTGTTTCATTCAAATATTTTTTAGAGGCCTCTAGAAGTAATCCTATCTAGTATTTTACAAGAAAGGCAGAACTGTATCCTCTTCCCTATCATGTCAATACTTCTGGAGCTTTTATAATTTATATTGTAACCTCTTGGGGAGTCCTGATGCCCACTTACGTGTCCAAAAGCACAGGTTTAGATAACATGTTAAAACTAAGAACTTGTTTAAAAACTTTCGGATTTCTGGTCCAGTGGTACTGTACATCCCGCTGTACTGTACGTCCCAGATTGTAAAAGAACAAGAATGGGGCGCTCTGTAGCTCACCTGGTAGAGCGTGCGCCCCAATGATGTCTGTAGTACATGTCGTACCCTCTCTCTCTTCCCCCCTTTTCTGTCAATCCTCAGATGGACTAATTAACGCAATATAAGCCAAAAATAAATATCTCTTAATGAGTCTTCAGTGTATCGTATGATACAGTAGAAGAGGATGCGTGACTATGCTGTTCTATGTGGAAGTGAAAGGTCAAAGGGGAAAGAGTGAAAACACAAAAGAGCAATTTCCAATGGAGTCCGCGTGTGGTCGTGTGGATCTGCATGGTGTTGAGTTTGATGTGAGCAGAAAGCCTGTGAGAATGATGGTTGAAATGGACACTTCAAAGCCATGTCAAAATGTTAAGTGTTATATGTATCATTTTAAACATTACGTGATAAATTGACTGTGAGATTAAATTGCAAACACTTCAGGATTATATTATTTTCAGCTGTGTCTAAAAGCAGCTAAAATGCTGCTGAACTTTGTGCATGTGCTTTCTCAACATATTTGTGTGTCCTCGTTTAAAAAAGGTTTGGGGCCCACAGTTGTGAGGAGGGTCATTGCAGAGGTGGCAGGAGAGGAGGTACAGATGCAGAGCAGCCAGGCCGTCATGCAGGGGATCCCACATTTTCCCAACACTCTGAGATGAAACTTGCTCAGTCCACTCCCATGCAGCACCTAGCTGAGACTAGTAGACTTGTTATTGTGAGTGTCATTGTCCAGGCGTAATCCTCCCTCTTCAAAGCACCCAGCGCAGCTCTTCCCTCACTCTCCCTCTTTGTACACAGCCCGTCAAGAGAGCAGCGGCGGGTTGATAAGAGGAATCCGGCGCCCACAATAGGCCGGGTCTACTAGGTTGTAGCGCTTCATCATCCCCCCCCAACACTCCTTTTGATCTTGCCGTGGTACTGGAGATTCCCAGAGAGGGAATGGATCACTGGAGGGCCTAAACATATGGGATTGTTAAGAGAAACAGCTGGCTGGGCACAGACATACACACGCACACACACCCTGACACTGATATCATACACACACTCTCCAACGTCCATTTCTCATGCTCCTCTTAAACTCACTCACTTAGTCACACCACCGTATGTATATGTATGCCTTCATGTTGTCTTTCTTTGAAAATCAGAGTTGCAATACCTATGGTTTGTTTATAGATGTAGCAGATATGCAACACCAAGATATAGCATGTTTCATCACATGTATATAAGATTGTAGACCGACACAAAGGCAGCTCAATGACAGGACTACAATGAAAGCCATTTTGCCTGAGCACAGCTACACATAGACTACAATAAGGTTGGTCATTACATAAAGATGAAAATCACAAAGTATGTTATATTCCAACATCAACATACAATGTGTTGTACTAATCAACTGAGAAATTAATTATCATGTTAATCCAAATTGCAAGTAATAAAACCAGAAATATTAAAGGGATAGCTATCTCAGTATAAACGGTATAGCAAAATGTCAAATAATTGACAAATTTCTATCAGATCTTATATTTCTCAACCGTAGACTACAATGGTTGTGCTGCTATTGATGTCACAAGAACAAGAGAAACACTCATTTACATTTACTTTTCTTTCACTACTTATTTAAATGCTTATTAAACTATTTTTCAAATGTGGGCTAAATGGAAAAAACTAGTGAGCTGCGCTGATACCGATCTGAGAAGTGTAAGGTGAATTACCACCATAAAAAATCTTGGATTAAGGCTGTTTGCTGACTTTGTAAAACAAAAACTTTATCTTGTCACTCCTGTGATGCAGTGGAGGTACCGTGAATGAATGAAACCACATTCATTTTACAACACAGTTTGGGATTAGGCTAGGTGGGCTGCATGTGAATCAATTAGAAGGAAGAAAACTGTCACTTCTACTATTTTTCATCCAAAAATCACTGTCCTTTTTATCTACCTGTCTACCTGTTTGTCCACATCTGGCAGCAACAAGAACAGACAATGCTTTCAACAATAAAGGGTTAAGATGTATAGGTTCCAACACAGATCACACTTCAGCTGAAATGTTTAAACATTTAATACACTGGGTTAGGTGGATTTTTAAAGGCCTCAGTGCTTCAAACAAAGAGCTTGTTGGATCGCCTAACAGCGTCTGGAACCCCCTTTCCAATAGTGGAACTGGAAAACTGTGTTCAACCATTTTTGTAACTTCCCAAAACATAATCCCACAACCCTCCCCCTGTACTCTGCAATTGGACCCGTGTGCGGAGGTATAAAGTAGGCGCGGCACACTTTATTGCATCTCCCCCTCATTATGATTTCAAGTGTGACTGTTTTGAACAGGTATAACCACTTTTGCCTTATGTCATACAAGCTAGTTCGTTTGAAGCATACTTAGATCTATGTAAGAGCATATGTGATTCTCTACAGAACCAAGACACATTTTGACTCAACAACATTCATTTATGTATAAGATTGCGGTGCAGCCAGTTTATTTTGTCTGACTGGACAGACTAATTCCCACAGCTGAAGAGTGAGCAGCAGCAAAGCCCTCACTAGGTAGTTAATATGGCCATATTACACAAATCCGAGGGCCGCATGTGTTGACACAGGCCTCCATCTGTATGGTGTGAGTGGAGACAGAGATGAGAAGAGGTCTGTTTTGAATGTTCCTCTAAGATTAACCCGTCTTTCAGTGAGGATGATACCGGGACTGATCTGTCCTACTGATTGGATTCGAAGCCTGGGAGAGAGATTTGAATTACCTGCCCTCAATCCCCCTCCTACTCTCTATCTTACGTGAGGGAGTATTTACAGTAACATGATCAGATGGTGTCAGGCACTATAAGCCTTTGAAGAAGGGCATTTGCACCAATCGGAACAGCAAGCATGTAGATAGGGGTTTTGATGCTACGCCATTTTCCCAGAAAGCATGCAAGGCTTTCATGAGTGTCCTCCAATGTTTGAACACGTTGCCATGGGCAGCACCCACAGATAAACTGCAGGCCTTTTTGACCGTAGCCTCTTGAGCAATGACGAGTCGGCTATCTAAACTGTTGTCCGATCTCGGGTGCCATTAAAAACCACTTAGAGCTTTATAAGGGGCGCAGAGCCCTTTGCGAAATTTCCTTTGGCGCAGATGGGATGAAAAAGTTTTTGGTTTCCCAGAAGAGGTCAGGAAAGGTAGCTCCCTTCATGTGTTTTATAGCTTTGAGTGCTATATTAACATATTCTGTCTTTTAGTCTGGAGGCATTTCAAAGATGAAAGATAGAGCATGTTCCCATACTTTTTATGGCCTCCCGGTATCACAAGTATGAGAGGATTTTAGTCTGCTCCGAAATAAAGGCCTGCAAGTTACAAAATCATTACCAGGTCAGACAATGTGAGATTTTGACAGTCAAGACAACATCAAGGAAATGACCCTGGAAGGTTTGACAAGTGGGTTTTCTTCCATAATGTGCTTAGTGGCATTATCTGTGTAGTAGGTTTCATCCACTTTATGTTGAGGTCAAAGTGATTTCAGGTTTCTGAGGCAAGGCAGCATCTTATCCTACTCTTCTCTCAGTCCCATGATATCTGTGGGTCCTTTCTCATCCCAATCCCTTAAGAACATCACTGAGCTACAGTCAGGGAGCTAATCGGATTTTCATCTGCACTATCCGTGACAATACTACACTTATCCTCCACACACAGCTGTTTTTAACAGCCCACCGGATCCTTTCTTAAGACGATCATTGCACAGTGCAAAGTACAGACCTTTGGTAAAAGCAGATTTTTGTTAGTCCCTGTCGGTTGCATATGAAAAGGCTGTTTCTATAAAAACTGACAATCATGTTTACAAGTTCAGATCAAATCCTTCTTAAAGGTTCTAATCACACTGATTTCTGTTTGAGAATAAGAACTTATGTTGGTGCTTAAGCTAATTCATCTTATTTAATACTCTATTGTTTAATGAAGTGTTGCTTTGCCTTCATGTGACAGCCAAATTTCTTATACCTTTCCTTTACATTCTTCAACAGGAGGATGTTTCCCAGCTACAAGGTTAAAGTGACTGGGATGAACCCCAAAACCAAATACATCCTACTTATTGACATTGTCCCAGCTGATGACCATCGCTACAAGTTCTGCGATAACAAGTGGTAAGTTTGCAATTGCAAAGCCATAAGGTAGCTGATGTTAGATATTGCTGTGTAACTGACATTAAAAAGTCCACTGACTTTATGAGTCTTCTTTACTTACACTTACTATACACTTTGTCTCAACATTTCACGATTGAACATTTCAATGGGGTTATCACAGAAACAAGCAGAAAACAAACTGTAACTTCACAGAAGAGATGTCTTGAGTGTAGTCCCATTATACTCACTCTCAGTCAGGCTGCCTCATGATGATGTCTTTTAAGTAACTGACTTAAGAGGAATTTGGGAAAAAAAAAGAGGAATTCAATGTGCCATTGTCCTGTAAAAGTTCTGTAAAAGTTGCATCGTTTTGCTTCAGTGAGAGGACTAAGGACTAGAGTAATACCTCGACAATTCTGCGAAACCCTGGATTGCGCATGATCTGCGCATGGCAACTACTGTATGGTTAACATTAGGGATAGATTCTGCTGATGGTCCAAAACTATTGTCAAGGTATTGTCAGGCTTAGGCAATAATACACTTACACTAGTGGGTCAATTTTGTAAGCAATTTGGTAGGTTTGATAGGGAATTTTCAAAACTAAACAATATCATATTATGATATCAGCTAAAAAGGGTCCTGCATTATTGCCTACATTAATTATGTGACACTCATTTGTAGACTTTTAGGTTTTGACAACATTTTAAGTTATATTGCACAATAGGGACCCAACTGCAAATGCTCCCCTTAATCAGGCCCTGGCCCTTAGTTTGTAATCCCACAGTTCACTACAAAGGGCCAAACCATAACACCAATGTTCTGCTCCCTTCTTCTCTCCATGAGATAGAGGGACTAAGAGTCATTATGTGTACTTGCTGCTTCGGTCATGCCTATATTGGGTAAATATCTTTTTAAAAGAGGCGTTTGATTCCTCAGATAAGCATGATTACACTCTATTCACCAAAGAAGCACAGTATTTACTAAAATACTAGAAAGAGAAAAAGCTGCTGGACTGAACTTAGTATTTTCCAGTGGACCCTGTATCTGGAGGCAAAGGCATAGCAGTCCTCCATCCATCAGTATGACATTAGAACTGGCATTGCCACTTGTCCATGAGTGGACAAAAAAGTTTTGCCAGGAAAAGCTGTAAAGAACACGAAATACGTTTTTTTTTTACAGCCATTTGTTTCTGATCTTGTGTCGTGGCCTGCAGTTGGCAGGTTCTGGTGTTCCTCAGCGACACCTTGGAGAAGCATACCGGTAATTAGTAATGATATTTTAGCAGAGGCCACCTCCTTCCAGTCTAAGGGATTTAATACTGTGAGGGTTGAGAGCAGTGGTGTTTTACGCCTCTATAATGCTACATTATAGTAAAAGAGACTTGGTTAATGTGGAGACAGGAACAAACATTTATAGTGAGTGATGTTAGATTAACCAAGACGTATTATCTAAATGTTGGATGGCATTAGCTCTTGAAGACAGCGAGAGGCAACATTAGGTTTTTCTATCATTATCAGATTTCTTCTGCATGTCTCTCAATCTGTTTTTAGGATGGTGGCTGGCAAGGCCGAGCCAGCAATGCCAGGCAGACTCTATGTGCACCCTGATTCCCCCGCCACAGGAGCTCACTGGATGAGGCAACTGGTGTCATTTCAGAAGCTCAAGCTAACAAACAATCACCTGGACCCTTTTGGGCATGTGAGTACCTGCAGCGAATATTAGTACTTTCTATAACTCAAAACCTATTTAAAGAAAGGGTTAATGTTTTTACAAAATGTATTGGATTTTTGATTTTGCTATCATTCCGATAGTTAGTGACGTGCTCTAATTATAGCAATCACAGAGGTTAGTTAGGGGGAGTAGTTGTGTGTGTGATGGTCTGCATTGTTGGGGTCTTGTCTTGTTGAGTATTTTTTTTAATCTTTCTACGTACAAGCTCGTTTTTAAACCTTTCAATTTGCACACTCGGTTATTAAAGTGTTTTTAAATTTACTAAAAAATAAACCTCATTTTTTTGCACCAGCACAAGTTGAAAATGTCTTCAAATTCCCTCCAGTGGCATTTTTTTTAGCTAGATTCCCACAACAATAACATTTTACTCACCAATTTAATTGCTAAGATATGAGAAGCATTTTTAACACAGCTTAAAAAACGGTGTCACATAGAAATCTAATATAATTTAGATAAGAATATGTGGAGTTATCTTAAACATCTGAGTCAATTTCATAACAAGTCCAGTCAACTCTTATAAGAGGCTACAGCTATGCTAGTGGGTCATTGTAAAGAAAACCAAACTGTTAGAGATAAAGCAAAGTATCGCACAAATTGCAATTTTGACTTGATGATGGTGCTAGATGAAAGGTCAGGGGAACAGTTTACAAAGAGTCTGAACCAAATTGCATTGCAATCCATCCAACAGTTGAGTAAACGGGGTTCTACAGGTGAAATACCTTTAGACTGTAGAGCTATAGGCACGTAACCGTGTGTAAACACCACTAAAATTCCTTGTGTTCCCAAGGCAATTTATTAATTTCAGCTTTGCCTGACTGGAATACACCTCACACACACTCCAATATACTGCTGACATTTCCTGAAGAAGTTAGAAGGGTTTTCAGATTTTTAAAAGCTGATGTGAAACATTTGGTGATACATGTGCAAAAAGAAAAAGGTGGAGTTTTTTCAGATTTCTGAAAGGTAAGAATACAAAATCTGAGAAGGCAGAGGCTGCAGAGGGAGGTGAAGAGTGTGACTGTGGCAGTGCTCCCCAGGGGGATAGCTTGTCTGAAGCTATCCCATCAATGGGCAGGCTCATTAGATTCATAACCTCTCAGATCAGTGGTGGGGCCTGCTGTCAGATTGAGTTGAGTGCCTGGCTAGTGATAAGGGCGAGTAATGAGGACAGAGCAAGTTTGAGGCCAGGCAGAGCCTAGATGACGCCCAGACCAGGAGGTGTGTGTAGTAGGGCAGCGAAGGAACTCCCATTCAGTAATAATTATACACATTATTGAAGGTGTAAAAATGACTGATTCAACGGTAGTTCTCACTCTTCTTCTTCAGTGGAAGTGCCCTTTATGGTAGAGAGCAGACTATTGTAGAGTTCAGTACAAATAAACAATTACATTTTCCCACATTGGGAATTCCTGAGATTATGTCTTTTCACATGCAGGTCTGTGTCCTGGGTTGACACCATGTAAATGTTTGAAAATCTCTGGTCTACAGTCTAGTCCCGTTGTAGAGTACTAGCTTATCAAGCTGTAGAATCAGTGTTCTACAGGACTAGAGACGTCTTTTCCCAAGGTTCTTCAAATCTATGATATCTCTATATTGCACCATATCCCTTACCCACCACCATCCTGTCTTGACAATGGACCTGCTCAACATCATCAATACAAACTAGCTTCTGTTTACTAATAGCAAACAAATTTTAGTGACTTAGGATAGATTTGCCACTGTTAGCCACGAGATGTTCAGAGGAATCTCCAATTAAACTGAGCTGACTCATTTCAGACACTAGTGAGAGAGTGGTGTCATCACAAAGAACAGTCAATCATTAACCCTGTTTAAACACAGAATGCTCATGTGCTATGGTGATTTAGCCCAGTATCTCAAATGATGGCGCCCTTCATGATTTATGCCCATATATGCTCAACAATCAGTACCATTGCAGGAAGTATTATGCCTTTTATGTGGCAATGTGGAAAGTAATTGCCACATAGTGGACGGATGTGTAAACTGGAATTTACATCCCATCACACACCTTAAATTGATAGTCACCTTTTTATTAACCATAAGCACAATCTTTCCCTAACTGTAACTAAGTTAGTTGCATAACCAGAGCAATCTTAACCGTAGCTTATTTGCCAATTATTTCAATTAGCTTATTTTACAATCTTTCCTTAACCTTAACCATACAGTAGTTGCCATTTAGAAAAGGAAACCATCTTAAAACGTTATCACTGGACGTAATCCGGGTTTTGCAGAATCATCCAATATTGACGTTCTTGTCGACGATCGGGTTGAGTCATTACATGTTATGGTGATAAAATAATACTTCTTGTCCTTCAAGAACTCATCGCAAGCACATATCAGATGAAGCAAATAATCATGCCTGAATGTTTCCATATTGGGAAAGATGAAAGCGAATACCTTATTTAGCTCTTTACTGGAGACTTTTGGGCGACTGTCTGAATGTAGTGATCAGGGCCTGATCACTACATTCAGACAGTTGCCCAAGAGTCTCCAGTATCATTTTAAACAGCTGCCAGACAGCAGAGCAAGCAAAGGTCAACAAAGAGCCTCTGGTGAAGCAGCCAATAGCTTATCTGTGTCTCTCCAGCCTGCCTCAGCAACAGGAGCATGTGAGAAAGGGGCCATTCGGTGTTCAACCTGAGCCTAGCTCCCCATGCCCTGTTCAACCTTTGCCTCTCTTTGAGAGCCCCCTGGAGGAGAAGGCTCCTTGTGAGAGTGTCTGGCAAATGGAGGAGGGGAACCGAAGTGCAGAGCTTGATGCTTATCAGCACTGACAAAGCTGGACTAGTGATGACCCTGCCCTACTGTTGCTAACGCTTCGCTGGGCACAGCACTCGGCTGCGGTGAGCAGACTGATGCTAGTGAGCTGACCTGTAGCCACCCAAACAAACTAAACACAAAGCACGCTCAGCACATGCTACCTGCTATACTAATGCAACACATTTAGATTCAAGATCAAGTTTTATGGAGATGAAAAACGCATCTAATCCAATCCAATCTAACAACTTTGCACTTTTACAATGAGGAATTCAGCAGAGACTGGATGGTAACAGGCATGGTATACTATAGTATTCATGTTAGCTTACCGTGTTAAAACTATCAAGCTAACTACTTCATTAACAATAATATCAAAGAAAGGCATAAACACACTCAATACAAATAGTTTGATAGTATGGCATGATTTTAGGTGTGTCAGATGGGTGGTCAGGGAGTCAGAACTGGAAGTTGTTCAGCTAGCAATAAAATTCCCATAATGCACTGTAAAAAGCAGTGAGCATAGACCAGAAAAAATTCTGTGAGGGCTCAGGGTTGTCCCAGTGACATCAGGAAGTGCTTTAGGGCTCCCTTCGCTTGGGAGTCTGCAAATATGCAGACTTTATGTGAGCAAATTACACTTTTTACAACTGTTAATGTAAGTGTGATTTTCACACTGAATGACAAAATCTTTATTGATATCTACTGTTGAGTTATGGTTCTATGGTACATATAGTTCACACAGTTAAATGTGGCGAGGGTAAAAGGTAGCGCACATTTACCTTAATAAGCATATGGTTTCTTTGAGAGCTGATGTGAGGCTTACATGTTTATTTGTTTTACACATTCAATTATTGTTAGTTAAAGTCTGTGAGAGTTTGTATTTAGATGTTGTTGAAGTGACATCATTATCATGAGCTTTTTAATTATGTCCCAGGTCATTAACTCGGAGTCTCAATG
Organism: Perca flavescens; assembly: GCF_004354835.1. NCBI lineage: Eukaryota > Metazoa > Chordata > Actinopteri > Perciformes > Percidae > Perca > Perca flavescens. The sequence goes on along the minus strand of NC_041333.1, from coordinate 32,246,739 downwards.
TTTAATGAATCACTGGTTGTAATCTAATTCACTGTAGTGAATAAACAATGTAACAACTGTCACTGGATACTCTGGCGAGAGCAATAATAATATCATGTGGAGTGTCCCAACCTCTTATTTGTCAGCAACTGCGTAATTTAGTGTTTATTAACATTTTAAGCCAGTTATTATACATTATACATGGTCATTTTCTTTGCAAGCTAATGGTGAAAAACAAATGTCAACCACACCATAGTAGCTGTTCATAGACCGTTGCTACTGTTCAAGAAGTTAAAAATGAAATGTGTTACCTTCTCTTCTACTTTCTAGATCATCCTGAACTCTATGCACAAGTACCAGCCCAGACTACACATAGTCAAAGCCGATGAAAACAACGCCTTTGGATCCAAGAACACTGCCTACTGTACTCATTTCTTTCATGAGACAGCCTTCATCTCTGTAACCTCTTACCAAAACCACAAGGTACAGCAAGTCTCAACAAAATATAATACAGATATTAAAATAAAGTTAATGCCATATTCCTAATTTTACAAATATAAAAGTAACATTTATTGGTGTCAGCTCTTAATTTTATGGATGAAAGGGGATTACACCCAATAATTTTTCTGAAGGTGAATCATGTTTAACTAAGTTTGAGTTTTAAGGGTGGTATTAAAGTTTGCATAGGGGTGCAAGCAAAGAACCTTAGCTTGGAATTTTCAGTGGTTTGAAGAACGAGACCTTAAATGAAACATTATTTTCCTAGATCACTCAGCTAAAGATAGAAAACAATCCATTTGCCAAAGGATTCCGGGGTAGTGAAGAAGGAGATCTGCGCGTTTCAAGAATACAGGGGTATGTTTACACAAAAAGGAACCAGGAAAGTAAAACTGATCCTGTCGGACCATTTAGCATACTAGAAGTCTCTCGTAAACATCAGCTCTTCAGGAGCTTTTTTGTGTATGGATATATAAAAAAAAATACATTGCATCCTTGAAAGACCGTTTTGAGTGGAATTGCAGGCATGGCAGACTGATTAATTTTGTCTTCTGTTGATACATCTAATGTATAGGAAAGAATATCCAGTGATTTCTAAACACATGGTTCGCCAGAGGCTCATCTCCTCGCATAGTCACCTAGCAGGCAAGCTCGGAGCAGGAGTTCTCACAGGGCACCCTCAAGTCCTGTCCTCTTATCAGTATGAGTCTGGGGTTCCTATGTCTCACTCCGACCCCCAAGATCACATCTCGAACCACTTTCCTCAAAGCAGAGATCCCAGCCTTCTGTACCACTGCTTCAAACACAGAGGTATGTTCTCAGCCACTGTTCTTTTAGCCACTGTACATAATCAGATGTGCACATTATGTACTCCCTAATTAAAAAAAATTAAATAAAAAATGCTGTTACATCTTTCTGCAGATAATGCCCGACATCTAGAGCTTGGATGTAAGCGGCCATATCTGGAGACATCATCTGCGGTCTCAGAGGAGCATTACTTTCGTCCAGCTACCTCTTATGAGTCGCCCTTACTCTCTCATCCGTACTGCACTGAGGCAATCACCTCAAGAGAAGCTTGTATGTACGGTAGTATGGAAACAGAGTCTGGATCTGGGGCAGGGGACACAGATGATATGACCAACGCCTCTTCAATAAATTGCAACATGTGGGCTACAATGCAGCCCTACTCTCGCTATAGCGTGGAGGGTGTCCCGTACCAACCCTTCACTGCTCACTTCACTAACGCTGCCACAGTCACGCCGGTTGTACCGCACCCCACATCATCCATGGCGTCACGACCACAGGCTGACTTGGGGGTCTACAACTCAGCTACGGTGCAGCGAGGACTGCCCGTCATACCTTCTTCATCGTCCTCTTCATCCTGCTCTCCAGCTGTTCCGGGATCCAGAGATAGGCCAGGCCATCCGCCTCTGTACCACAAGAAGCCAGGGTCACCGCTCCGGCCTCATAGAGATTTCTCAACCTATCCAACACAAGGCACTATATCCATACGGGATCCATCCTATCACTACCAAGTGGAGCGGAGTAGTGCAGGGACTCCCTGGACTGACAGCTAACGTGGACCACTGGAGAAACCAGTTTTGTCTAATGTACAAGTCTGAAATGAATCAAAGTAATAAAAAAAACACAGTGGGCTGCTGATGAAAAGCCGTGATAATGAGCTACAGCCATGATCATTGCCAAATTGCACTCCAAAGCCATTAACATCCCTGAATTGGCACTGAAGCACTACATGCAACACTGTATGTGGTGAACTGTGGCTGACCATTTTACTTATGCAGATGTGTAGCATGTGTACTAGCCTGTGATCAGATAGGGTGGTTTGTAAACACTCAAATGCAAAGTGCGGGTTTGAGCAGCACTTACAATTCTATCAGATGGAGCTGTAACTCTTGCCCTTAAAGAGAATTAGAGGCCTAGATATGTGCAATATGCGTACATGATGGTCTCCCAGGGACAACTGAGCAGTGAAGGTTTTATCATTTCTTGTAGCGCTCCACCTAGACAGAGCATGTTTCATAACTAAGGCTGCCATTATTCTATATTTTTTTTATTGTTGACAAGGCAATGAGAAAGACCAAGTCAACAGTGTGCAAGTCTCTCAATACTTTCTGACTCTACCCTGTCTGTATCACTCATCACCAAACCTATTGGGGTGAAGACGTTTATCTTTAAAAACTGGTCAAAAAGGTCTCAGCAGTTTCCTAAAACAGCTGGCCACTGTAGTTTTGGGCAAACATAAATATAATTTGTTGAAGACTTCTTTCAGCTGCTGATTAATGTGAGTCACATCACATACTCCTTTCACTGCAACATATATCCAACTCACCCTTTTAGTCATGGCAGCGTACTTAAGCTGTCAGTGCTATGCTCATCTTTTGTTGCTTGCCTGCTGAAACATGGCTCACCTGAAAGCTGTGCTATCACTTGCTGCAACTGCTGTTCATATAGCCTTTCAAAAGCTCCACCTCCACCCCAGCATCCACCTGTAGATCCTGAGTCTATTGTCGTTTTCCACTCTCTGCTATGCAGCGCTTTATGTAATGGGTGACGAGTTCAAAGCCTCAACGCCAAATATCAACGCTGTATGTATTCTGCATTCACATAATAATAATTTCTATGCAAGTTGACTGACTAGAATATACATTTGGTGGACTGGTGAGTATGTCCAGCAGCAGGACGGTTTATCTAAAGTGACTTCAAATAAATTACAGTGGCTGTGTTTGTGGTTTTTAAGGAACACGTAAACCTGTGCAACAGTGTTGCGCATTGATATAAAGGATAAGAGGATAGAGGATTTGTGGTTTGGGTCTTTTCATGACATTGGTTGACAATAAGAACAATATACAATACCGCCAGCCTTGAGAAGTATGCTGGGGTTGATGTCCAAAAGGAATCACAGATTTAAAACCTTATATCACAGCCAAGCTCTTTTGAGTCCTAATTATTCGTATGTGCCAAAATGAGATTTGCTACACCTTTATGTATAGGGTGAAAGTGCATTGAGTCCACTGCAAAGTGAGACTGATCATATCAGATTATAACAGACAGAAAAGTTCATTGTGCATACACTTAAAGTGGAATGCACAAAGACATTAAATTAGCTAGCTATGTATGGAAGTCTTTTCCCATGATGTACAGTAATTAAACCAAGTGAAAGGTGCACCAAAACATCCATTGTGAGAGTTGTTAGTGTATAGGTCTTATTCAAATACTTTTTATGTCTATGCTAGTTGCGTGATACTAGCACTAATCTGAGAAAAACATGTTGTGAGTGTAAAACTAAGCCATGTGTTTGTTCGTCAAAGTTAGGTTCCAAACTCATGACTCCGAACAATATTCTAGGGAAACGGGACAGCAACCAGATGCGGGCTTAAAGAACTGTCGTTAAGCTATGGTAAGTACTGGAAAAGAGAGTGCACACAAATCCCACTCCCAAATGATTTACTTGGAAAAAAATCCTTGCAAGACTGCAAATGCAAAACAGCCTGAGCAGGCAGGAAAGCTGAAAAAAAGGCTCTTGGTAGCATCACATAGAGTAGAGTTTGAACTTGCATTGCTAGGAAAGACTATCTTTAGGATATGATGGTGATCACTAATGCATTGGTGCATTGTCCCTTTATTTCATATTGTTAAGTTCATTATAACATTTTTGAATTTATTGACATTTTTGCACACGTGATGAATAAACATTTTCATGCCTCTAATTGTTTGCTATATTTAATTCAAGACCAACATTGTACTACTAAATTACATTACACTCACTTTAAAATGAAATGACCATTTTTGGTTCTTGAGGCTTTGCATATGATAGCATTTTCAAATTCAGTCTGTTCTTTATCCGTTGTATTAATGATAGATCATGTATAAACTGTTCAATTAGGACATTTGTTTGTTTTTATTGATATACAAGAGAATGTCACAAGAACCTGCACGCCAATATTATCAGATTATTCTTTTCTTACTTTCAAACACACAGTACAAAACAAAGATAGTTCCGATTTTATACCAAATAAATACACCAGTCAAAATGTTTTAATACCAAAAGGCCAGTTATTCCAGTGTTCTGTCGACAAATCACAAATCATACTGTTGAATATTACCTCCAGATATGAATGTGACATTAAATCAAATAAGTTAGCTAGGTAAGTTGAATTGAGATTCATTGACATTACGAACAAAAAAGCTTTGTTAGGACCTATGCTCGTCTGCAGTCATAAAAACAGTAACCTGCCAAAGCTGATCATTTAAATTCAACCTTCTCTCCTAAATAAACTTATTAATGCTAAAAATTCTCTATTGCGACATAGTAAAAAAAAAAAGATAAGACCTAACATACTCAACTCACATTGAAACCTAAAATACTTTGAAGACTGGGTGCTGGATAATAATATAGAAAGGTTATTTGGACAGCACTCCTATTAATACTTTTTATTGCCACACGGACGTTTCAGGCAGGACACCCTTCTGCAATGACAATGACATAGTTGCCACTTAATTTGACTAGTTTCACTGTACGACACACAATGTATGACATTATAAAAGACCATTATTTGACCACTAGTGCTGTCCAATATAATTCAAATAGAGTATCCACTTGAGTTCCAATCAGTAAATGTCGAACAGGTCTCCAATCAAAAGTTAAGGTAAAGCAAATTTGTGAAAAAGGAATGTAGAGACAGCAGGGTGAGCACATCAGGGCACTGCTTTCTCTCACACAGAGCTCTCATTATATCATGAGTTATGCTGATGGCTAGATCCTGGGTTATGTCACCACCTCTTTCTCTATCTCTTTCTCAGCTGTTGAGGCATTTCACATGAAGGGAGGATCTTCACAAAGAGCTACCACTCAAATCAACAAATCATCAGCCAGCTATCATGAAATGCTGAGCTATAACGTGCCTGATAATAGTGATCAGACCTTTAGCTGTCAAAGTACAGTTTTGGTCACTAGTGTTACTCTTTAATGTGATTTACTTAAAGGGCCATAGAAGTATTTTTTGGAAATTGTATATGTAGTCTTCCTTTTTGCTGACCGTTTTCAAATGAATGCTGTGCAGTTTTTGATGTTCAGATTGGCTTCCATTAATTTCAATTGGCAGTGAACATCAAGTCTGTATTACTTTTTGTTAAAGTTTACTTTTTGTTCAACTTTTTTGTTAAAAACCAAGAGAATAGATATAGTACAGAAGCAAATGGAAACCAATGGCTGCCTGGAATGATGACCACATCCAAAAATCTAAAACACATCTGGATGTTTTGCAAAATGGTTAGCTGTAATATAAATTATGTGATTTGCAGTAAATAGTACAAAGCATCCTCTGTTCTAGAAATTATGGTCATATACTACTAATGCTGCCTGGATTATGTTCACTCGCAATGTTTATTCCAGTGAAGGAAGTGCTACGTTTGTGCCACACACAAGACACAGGAGATGGTCAGGGTGGATGGTGGATGTACAAAGTGCAGGACTTTAATTCTGGAGGCCGGAGTCTAGCGTGTGGGTAAGTAGGGTAGGTTTAGGCAACAAAAATGCTTTGGTGAAGGAAGGATTGCGGTTTGGTTAAATTGTAATAAAGGATACACATCATGTTAATTGCTTGGGGTGGCATTACGTTTCTCTTCAAATGTATTTGCTGTTGCATATTAGTACATTATAAACAAATTCCGAGAGACAGGGTTGGGTATGGATGTTTAAATTAAGCATTCTGTAATAACCAAATTGACTGTTGACTGTCTGCAATTTGTGATAATATAACATTAATGACCCTGTGTAGTGTGCAAAATTGCAAAATAATGTTAAGGGTCCCATATTTTTCTTGGGATGTCATTTATTTGAACATTACTGACAACATAAGACTTAGTAAACTGATTTACATATATGTTATATTCTAAATGTGGCTGTAACAAAAATGATGGCACAAAAAAATATGAATGTATACACATCTATACTACCATTAGTAATCTCTTCACTCTGGTCCTGTTAAAGCTTCAGCTTTTAATATGGATGAGAGAGCAGAACTGGACTGCTGCTGGGGCCAACCATATCTGTGAAAACACAAAACAAAGTTTGATATCTTAAAAAATTGTGTTGTTTTAGGTATTAAGATATATCTTACAATTAATTTATATGAAATAGTAATTGGTAGTTTTGCAATGCTGAAATGCTTTACCCAACACAATAGTAAAAGTTTAAAGTAAGGTACTTTTGACATTAAAACGAAAGGTAATACGTTTACACCAAAGATCCCTGAGTTCAATTAAATAGTCCAAGTTTTTTAGTCAAAGACTAATAGTGCGTTAAAGGGCCAGGCAGACATATTGAAATTTATGTTATCTAACTTTCCACATAAAACCCCAGTCAATCTCATTATAAAGAAGCCAAGTTTAAGCCCCTCATGGAGCACAAGTTAACCAAGCTGAGTATGTATCTCTAGTGGGAGAACCTGGGCCTGCAGTCCATCTGGAAGTCATTGAATGGCGATCTGGCCATTCCCCTCTCCTCTGCGTCGCTCTGCCCTTCCCTACTGTCGTCCCATAATCCTATCTAACAGCCGCCTGGGCTTGGCTGGCCCATTCCGACACACTGATGGGCTTAACTTGGCCGTCTTGTAAAAAAGAAAAAGCCTGGTTTTTCGGCAAGGCACTCCAAAAAGACACTTTAAATATCTGAGGGGGTTTAATATCAAGTCCATTAGGGATTTTCTCGAGCCCTGTAAATAGTCAATTAGTGGATAATTCTGATTTGATCCACATGCAGAAAATCTGCCATGGAAAGGATGAGGAGAGGCTGGGGGTTTTACATCCGATTACCATCCATGTGCCATAAGCACAGGGTGACTGTGTATTAGTAGAAGGATAATGAATATGCTAAGGTGTTTCAAATATTCTTGCTTTTACTTCTTCATAAAAATGATTAATTGTGTACAGGAGGCCAGAAGAACACAATACTCACAGATGGATTACCAACAGTGGGTACTGCACAAAAGAGTGGGAGGCTTGAGAACTTGGCCAAAAGGGCACGCTGTGGGTTTAAAGCTCTGGTGGAGGGACATTAAACTGTGTTTGTGTCCCTTGATCAAACATACAGATGGTTGGCAGTAGTTTAAACCAAAGCTAAATCTGCTGTATAAAACAGGATCCCTACGTTTCAAAATGGCTTTGGATAAAAGCATCTGTAAAAATGAATAATGATTAGGATGAATTCCAGGATTAGACATTTACAGAGGAAAACGGCACCAAATATTTACATTTTACATTAGACAAACACATTTTATATTGAAACAAAACTCACATTCTTTGGAAGTGATGCACAATGTTAGCAGAGCATGGACAGACAAACATACAGTACAAAGTTGTCTTTGGGCTTGAAGCAACTTTAAAATGAATAGAAAACAAAAATAAATATAACCCAAAGTACTATCAAGGTCAGGCATGCACATAGTCCACACTATTTTGGAGAAATACAGTGAAATATTTCAGATTGCAAAAGAAAGAAAGACATGCTCTGCATCCTCCAAGCAGGGTAATAAATTAGCAGGAGATTTTGAGAAAAACCTTTCCCAAAATGATTCATGAAATGCTTGTGAAATCAACGTGATTGTGAGTGTTTACCCCTGACTGCAATAGCATTTTATCATTGCAGTCCGCAGGTTTTCAAGTCACCTTTTTGTATTGACTCAGTTTGCTTGGAACTGGACGGAGGTGGTACTAAAAAAAGTACCAGTTACCAGGGACTTTTTTTTCATAATGGACAACCAAAAAAGGCGAGTAGAGTCAAGTCAAGGCGAGTTGAGCAGGTACCACGTAATGGAAAAACGCCATAAATGACCAGAAATAAATAAGCATTAAGGCTATTAACGAGAAGATTGGCTATCCCTACATTATATAGTTATTGTTAGTGCCTGTTACCAGGTCCGATTAAAAAGAAACGACACAACACGACATTTACGGCACGCAGACCGGAAGAGCCTATGTTTACATATTCCCAGGCAGACTTAAAAGAAGACAATGTGTCGGCTTCCCTGATCTCCTCCGGCAGGACATGCCACAACTGAGGGGCCCGAGCTGAAAAGGCCAGATCACCTTTAGTTTTGACCAGGTTGTGACCAAGAGTGACCTACCAGAGGAGCTCAGGTTACGTTTAGGCTCGTATGAGGTAAGAAGTTCAGATATGTGTTTTTGTATCTATCCCCATACGAGCACATCATTAAAATGTTAAAACGGACTGGGAGCCAATGAAGTGATTTTAAAATTTGTGTTATGTGTTCTCTCTTGTTGGACCTAGTTATGATTCTGGCTGCGGCATTTCAAATGAGCTGAAGTTTATTGAGGTTTTGTTGTGAGAGACGAGCAAAGTGCATTGCAGTAATCTAACCGGGAGGAAATTAATGCATGTACTGTATGACTGTTGGCAGATGAAAATGACCTTATTTTTGAAACGTTTGTAAGCTGAAAGAAGCAGGTACTGGAAACCTCATGTCCAAGTTAGCCAGTGTGTCATTTATCAGTGGAGACAGTTTACTACAGTTTGCTAGCCTGCCATTAAAAGCAGTCTTACACACTAAATTATAACGCCAGTTTATCGATGTAAATGTCTGTTGATAAAATAATGTTAGAAATAAAACTACCTTTGCAGGAATTTTACTTCGCTCCGGTTAGTAGTACTGCGCCAAAAAGTAAACAGAGAAGCGCACTCCAGTCGGAAAACCTAGTAGTAGCCTAGTACAATGGTATTGAAGCATTGGATTGGAAACTAATAACTAGGCAACATGGTGATTCAGTGTGCATTTAGAAATTGTAAAAATAAATCAAACAGAAGGGCACCACAAAGTTTCCACACATTTCCATTGCGAGATCCACAAAGGAACCAATGTGACTTTGAAGCCAAAGCTGGGAATTACGAATGCGTTCCATTTACGAATCAGATTTTCATTGTTTTCATTAGCTCTAGCCAGGTTAGCCATTGTGAGTAGTTTATAACAACGCATTACGCTGTTTTTGTGCATACAAACAGCGTAACAACATTGTCCACAGATCGAATATAGACAGCGCTGGGTGTACAACTGATTTAGTGAGACACAAATAACACAGAAGTGCTTATAACTTACTACAGCTTTCACAACTGTTGATGCACGGAGCTACGGAGCCCCTAACGGGACATGAGCAAAAAAAAAAAAAAAGTTTATTTCCATGTGCTCACACAAAACTTTCATGTGCGCACGTGAAACTTTCATGTGTGCACGCAAAACCTAAAGTTTAGTTTCATGTGCTCAAGTGAAACTTTCATGTGCGCACGCAAAACCTTTTCATGTGCACAAATGAAAGTTTCACGTGAGCACATGAAACTAAACCTTAGGTTTGTTTTCATGTGCGACGCTTTGAAACCCATTAAGCGCTGTTAGGAACAGTGCTGTGCCACAGTCAGCAGCACTGCAGCAAAGAACTACAGTTAGAAAGGATGTATGCGGCTAAAGATGAGTTTATATAAATGCCAAAAAGGTTTCAATTTGTCAAAAGAGTCTAAGTGCCAAAGATAATTAGGACTTAAAATAGTTTCGGCGACGGAGCCATCTCCTCATTCTGAGTTCAACAGGGACAAAAATGATAAAAGCTTAACTTGGTTTAATTCTACCTAAACAATGATCAATGATCACCAAATTTCTCTCTCATATTGCTCCTATCGTAACCACTGAAAACTGTAAAAAAAATCTAACCAGAAATTTGGTGATCACTGATACCGGTACATTAAACCACATTCATGTTTTAAGCTTTTTCCTATAGCCTCAACGCTCAATGTCAGATAACGTCCATAATAATTTAACTTTGGGTTAGATTTTTTAACAGCTTGAAGTGGTTTTGAGGAGCAATAGGAGATTGATCATTGATCGTTGTTTAAGTACATTAAACCACGTTAAGCTTTTTCACGTTATAGGACTTATACAGCCCATGAGAACCGTTGGGAGTCAACCCACAGCCGATCCACTGCCCTGCTGAAAACGTGAAGCAGAAACGCTTAACGTTATTAGTTAGATTTTTTGACAGTTTTCGGTGGTTATGAGGAGCAACATAAGAAAGAAATTTGGGGGTCGTTGATCGTTGTTTAGGTACATTAAACCACGTTAAGCTTTTTCCTACAATATAGCCTCAATGAAGCAGAAACGCTTAATGTTAGATAACGTCCACAATAATATGACTTTGGGTCAGCTTTAAGTGGTTATGAGGAGCAATAGGAGAAAGAAATTTGGCGATCATTGATTGTTGTTTAGGTACATTAAACCATGTTAAGCTTGTTCACGTTATAGGACTTAAACAGCCCATGAGAACCGTTGGGAGTCAACCCACAGCCGCTCTGCCCTGCTGAAAATGTGAAGCAGAAATGCTTAAGGTCAGGTAACGTCCATAATAATAGGACTTTGGGTTAGATTTTTTGACAGTTTTCAGTGGTTATGAAGAGCAATATAAGAGAGAAATTTGGGGATCATTGATCGTTGTTTAGGTACATTAAACCTTTTTCACGTTAAGTGTTTTAGAATTATTCCGTTCAGTTCTCGTGTTAATCGAACATTCTCTTTCCTTTGTTTAATCCATTCTCCTTGCATTTTGGTCCGGCCCTAAATCCACCTATATCCGCGAGTTGGCCAGATTTTAACTGTTCATAAATGAAAGTAACTGCCTGATCCAAATCGCTGTCCATTTTGGCGCCGGAACAGATTAAATACATGTTAAATGTATCAAAACAATATAGCCTAATGTTGACGACTTGCAAGCAAAGCAACATATATAATGTCCTTATAATGAAGACCTAGATTAAAATATAGCCTAGTGCAACTATTGAACTTTACTGTGGTCATTCACTATCGTCTCAGGCTTTACGGCTTTCATGGGCCCACACTAGTTTTGCGTGCTCACGCGAAACTTTCATGTGCTCATGTGAAACTTTCATGTGCGCACATGAAAAGGTTTTGCGTGCGCACATGAAAGTTTCGTGTGAGCACATGAAAGTTTCACATGAGCACATGAAACTAAACTTTAGGTTTCGCGTGCGCACATGAAAGTTTCACGTGCGAACATGAAAGTTTCGTGTGAGCACATGAAGCTAAACTTTTTTTTTTCATGTCCCCTTAGGGGCTCCGTACGGAGCAGCCTTGTTGGATTTTTAGCTCGGGGTACTCTGTGGTTGCCCGAGTTCCGAGCTCGGAAATCCGAGGTCAGGGGGCGTGTTTCCAACTTTGACCTTCGAAAATCCGAGTTCCGAGTACAAGTGGAACGCTGCAGACCTGTGCGTTGCAAGTAGTTGCAAGTTTCAACTCGTCTCTAGGAAATTGCTAGCCTAGCTGTGTTATTTGCATACTGTGTATTATGTATTTAACATGAAGATTAAGAAAACACACAGTGGTTCAAGAAGCAGGAAGCGTACAAATCTATCTTGTGGTCGACAACCGCTACGCCCAGAGACTGCACAACATCCTACATGACAGTTGGAATTTTTTGTGTCTAGCTTTCTAGCTACAACATGCTTAAAGGAGTTTGAGAGTTTTGGAAGGAAAGAAGGAAGGAGATGATTTGATTTCAGAGAGGGGGCACACACAACACAATTAAAAAAAAACGATTTTCCCAGAAAAGCACATTTGCCTCAAAATAAAGTAAATTTGTATTAACTTTGTAATTATCAGAATGTGATAAAATGTCCATCATGCTTTGCTTCATCATCTTATCATTATCTGACTTTCTTTAAAAAAAAAAAAAAAAAAAAAAAAAAAAAAAAGTTTGTTTGAAACTTGAAATGTTGAACTATTCCTTTGACAGCGGTTTGCAGTTTCACCCTGCTTTCATAATTAGGCTATCTGTGTGACATGTTGACATCAAAACAAATATGTGCAAAAATACTGGTAGACTGTAACAATAGTGTCTGTCACACTGATGAGTCATAATTAATTATAGGGCCTCCACTGACTATGTTACAGATGTAACTGCACGTTTGACCCTGACCTACTTATGGATTAATTATGCAAGGAGCTACTGATCCATGTACTGGAAATTTGCATGTTAACCTATAACTGTTGTTACCAGTTATTGCCTCCTGCTCTCCCTATCTGGCTGTGTTTTGTCTGCACACGTCTTTTTATGTACTTGAGAAAAAACATCGTTAATGGACCTTGTAATTTACTGTTTGGCTATTACTTTTATGCTGCAATCAAAATCGCCTTTGGATGTGAAAGAGTAAATAAAGGGTAAATTTCAATGTCAACTATTATTGTTAACAAACAACAATAATACCTTCTTCTTGTACCACAGTGTAATAAGAAAGGTAGAATAGTTAGTAATAGAAAAAACTATAATAACTTTGTTATTCCATACAAATATAATATATAATAATCCTTGTTCTCTTGCATCTACTATAAGCAACCATTTGTTGCTATCTGCATCATGTGGCTTGTAAAGCTAAGCCCTGCTAATAATGAGTAACAGATTTGTCTACTTCAAAAATATAAAATAAAAAGACTTGAATAGCCATCCTCCAATTGAATATAAACTATTCATTCCTTGTAAAAATCAAACAGCTATTGCTATTTTGTATTGCTTGTACATAAAAGGTAAACTTTGCTATGCAAAATGTTTTTTTTTTCCCCTTGAATGTCTTGGGCAAATGACAGTTGCTACTGAAACACACACACACACACACACACACACACACACACACACACACACACAGTATAGTTATGCTAGTTCCAAAGTGTGTGCTATATAGTGAATACATAAGCAAGAGCTGTTTAGTTGTTGTTGGCCAATCTGACTCTAAATTCAGTCAGTATGACTTAAATTAACTACTTCTTGATTTTACTTCCTTCTGCTCTGGTCTAAAATACAATTTTTAATTACAAACCACAAGGTGAAACATGGGAGCTAACTTGCTACATGCTAATGATGGAAAACTTAAAAAAAAAAAAGAAAAATGTAGCCATGACCAAAACGTTTCTTGTTAACACGCCTGCCTCGCCATCAACCAAGTGACCTCTGAGATGAACACTTTGGATCCCTAATTATTTCCTTTAACCCGCTCAGCCCTATTTCACCTCTGGCTGGAGCCTATTTGATGTCTGGCTTTCTAGGCAAGTACACACAAAAGCGCCCCCCCCCCCCTTCCCCCAACCACATTCATCGCGGCTAAATGGGTCCTTTCAAAGTACATGCCCCTATTTAACCATCTCAACAAGGTAAAGGAAACTTCCTCAGATTAACTCGTCCTGAAAGGTATAATAATTCCTTTTTCAGATCTTGGGATGATGTTTAGCCACAGGTAGCAGATGGATTCCTAGCTTGCCAAGCTTGGTTATTTCAACACAATTACAAATAGCTGATGAACAAAGACAAAACAGACTGGTGCACAAAGTGTGACAGTGACTCTGTTCTCTCGGGAAGGTGGTATGACATCAGTGTGCACACACACTGTGCAAATAGGCCGAGTAGACGTGGAATTGTAAGGTAATGGTATGCAATGAGACAATGAGGCATGGGAGTAGGAGGATCTCCTCTTGGAGTACTTATACCCTCTACTGGCTGAAATGTGTTATATCAAATAGGGATCAAATGAATCCCCGGGGTGGGGCATCTGCATTTGTCTTAGGATGTCAAAATATCACAGTGTCTATATTTATTAGGCATCATCTGAATACTAAACAATAGGTTTAATTAGATATTTTTTGCATTAATAATTTAATTTATAACTTCACTTTTTTTCTCAATTTGCACTATGGTTTTACCTACTGAGATACTCACTGAGACACCAACCAAATAAAAATGGAACTTGGTTTGTGGAGCCAAATGATGGAGCTTTGTGAATCCTTTTTCTCATTTGCGGAAATCTTAATTTCCTTCAAGACGTTTTGTGGGATCTTTAAAAAATAATTACATCTATTTTGGAAAAACAGATTTTTCCCCAGATGGGATATACACAAAATACTGTTACTGAATACTTTATATACTTGTAGCTTTGTTGATTGATGTTGTAAATGTTGTTTATACTATTCAGACAAAGGTTGTGAATAATAATAATAATAATTTTCTCAGGAACTTGTAACTTGTGCAAAATAAATTCTGAGTGGTCTTATTTCACCAACATATAAATTAGTCATTATCACGCCAACGAAAAGCTGAATGACCTCATTTTCACACCAAAATATGGTGGCCCTGAAGTGCAAATCACAACAGCCAATAGGAAAACACAACAGCAAATAGGAAAACATTTCAACAAATAATAACAAAAAATGGCAAATAGAAAAACAAAACAGCAAATAGGAAAACACGACAGCAACCGGACCAAAAGCGGACCCTCCTGATTAGACAGACGGACTGTCTGTGTGTTATAAGTAGGCGTTTTCCTGTGTTTTTTACCTCTCCTTCCTGTTAAAAGACAGTCCGTCTGTCCAATCAGGAGAGTCCGTCCTCTGCTAGATAGGCCCTACCTTTTCCGGTAGAAGTTAATGCTGTTGTGTTTTATGATTTGTTGAAGTGTTTTCATATTTGCTGTCATTTTTTCATATTTGCTGTCATTTATTCCTATTTGCCGTTTTGTTTTCCTATTTGCCATTGTGTTTTATGATTTGATGAAATGTTTTCCTATTTGCCGTTGTGTTTTATGATTTGCTATTGCGTTTTTCTATTTGCTGTTGTGATTTGCACTTCAGGGCCACCGTACAACATCACTGTATTTTAAGTAGAAAAAAAACCTTAAGACGAGCCTTAGCAACGGCCCAGACGGGTCAGGTAAAGGTTGGATTTACACGGCAGAGCGGTCACATATATCCTACTAAGATGTTTGTCCTCTATTAAGTCTGTAATCACAATGCTGTGAGCCGCCTCCTTCATCTTTAGCTGCCGGCCTGGTTGGATCAAGTATTTAGTTTGTTAAGTACGGTTTACAGGGGATCACACACTGCTGACGGGCAGGTTAGCCAAAGGAGGAACTATCCTCCTGAAGGTGATTAAGTACCTAAAGAAAGGCTGGGTGAGAGGCGTAAGACAACTAAGTTCGTCATTTTGCACGCTCTATGCAGGTAGGCTCATGATGGTATCAAACAAAACAAGATCACGATTGGTCCAACCTGTTTCCTCTGCTCTCACAGTACACATGCCTAACAATGTTACATACAGTGTCGTCAAATAAAACGGAAATACATTCCCAGTTAGATTGAATTAATGTCTTCTGTTTCTTTTAATTACATTTGCCATTTGTAGTTGTTACCTGATCGGTCAGTGGAAGTAAAACAAAAATAGAACAGACAGGAGGACTGTGAGCAGGCCACGACACATTTTGATGAAATAACTCATAATTAACTAGCAATAATTCAAAAAATGTCAATGCTCAAGTTTCATCTTACCCTAACAATGGCATATCTATGCCTGTTTTAAGATGTGACACAAGCAAGTGTGGCCCAGAGCATGCTATGTCAGGTCCCCCTCAAGTTTCTACCACATCAACAAACAAGATATTTAGCATTAATGATGTCAGTGACACGTTGATAACAGCCTTGCTATCCAGTTCAGATAAAGGGCAGCTTATGCGTGTCTCATTATTAAGTAAGGCTGAAACTAATGATTATTTTCATTGTCAATTAATCTGTCGATTATTTTCTCGATTAATCGATTGTTTGGTCTATAAAATGCTGACAAATGTTGATAAGGTTTTCCCAGCCCAAGATGACGTCCTCAAATGTCTTGTTTTGTCCACTCAAAGATATTCAGTTTACTGTCATCGAGAAATTAAGAAACTATTCCCATTTAAGAAGCTGGATTTAGAGAATTTTTAATTTTTACCAATTAATCAATTACCAAAATAGTTGGAGATTAACTTAATAGTTGACAACTAATCAATAAATCTTTGCAGTTCTATTATTATGTCATGACAATGAACAGGACCAACAGACCAATTACATAATCAGGAACTGTGGTAAACTGGATTTATTGGCTACGCCAAAGCTCCACACTGGTTCTTCCACTCCACATACACATTTTAGTCTTCAAATTAGACCCTATGGCCCTACAGTTTGACTGGGTGAACAGTTTATGTTGTTTCTTCAAACAATTTGAAAGGTCAAAGCAACAAAAGGAAAACTAAAACTACAAATTCAAATAGCACACTATCCTTCATAAATTCATTTGATATAAGTATACAACACAAAATATAAACATCAGCTTAGGAAAGAAAAAAAAAGCTCAATACTTGAATTTCAAGACTTAAGGGGGAGTTTATCCAAAGCTCACCAACAGAGCAGCATTTATATTTTTCAGTAACAACATTTTCGTAAATACCCTTACTGGAGAAAATAAGTAAGATGGAAGTGTGAAAACCTGGATTTACAGTATACTGTACCATTTAGTGAAATGCAAATCCCTAATTGGCTGTAATGAATGTTTGGAATTATCTTTATAATTTCCATGAATGTTGTTCAAATAAAATCTTAGAAAGGAAGTGTAAAGAATTCAAAGATTAGTTTTTTATATATCGACACCAGAAAATCCCAACAAGCTTTTCATCCATCCTTGAATCTGCAATAAGATCTCAACGAGCACATCAATTGTACAGGGCACCAAGATGCCAATAACTAGATTTGCATACATTTATTAATGACTACAACACAACCTCTGCTCTTACACTAATCAACTGAGGTGTAAAAAAACAGCCCTTGCCCTTGGAATGCAATCTCAGTAAATCTGGACACCAGGTGTCCTTACAGCAGGTGTTGGATTACCATTCAGCCGTGCCAGGACAGCTCTGTGTCCTGCGAAGTGAGCATACAGTAAGAGGACTAAGAACAGGTAAGAAAGGTAAAATTGGGGATTTAGTTCCTCAGCTCTGACTCCAAAGAGTCTTAGCAGGTGATTTGTGGCTCATCCACACAGGGCTTAAGCTGTGACGAACTGACAAAGCTCGACCATCAAATCAGGTGTCTACTTAACGCAGTGCAGCCAGGTTGATGGCTGAAGAACGGGTTGCACATCCTGTTAGTGTAGCTGTTTGAAAGGGTATTTAAAGGGTGATCCCATTATGTTGGATTGAAAACTCCATAATGTGTTCCAAAACAGCTCCAGGAAGGATTGTGACAGTAGCTATTGGCAGGAAACATTTTACATAACACATTCTAACACGTATCAAGCTTGTTTTCATCATGTAGGAGGGACCAAACTGCAGTTGTGTTGGTCTGAAAGAACAATTAACAGATCAGGTCACGGAAGCAGCAAACAGACTACAGGACTTTTAAAATGTCTGAATTTCTGTAGTGCTCACACTTCGAGACAATTTTTGTTCCAGACTGTTGTCATGTTGACATATGGGCACCCAAACACCACAAGTCAGATCAGATGAGGTGTACTAATTACAATATCATTCTAGTTGGAGTGATCCACAACTGGAGCAAATGATATTTAACAAGAAGAAGAATGCTAGAAGTTGCTGTGTGACCTCTGATTTGTTTACTTTCAGCTTTGTAGTAATAGAGCCTGACGAAGCATAGGGTGATACAATGTTTTGGAGTTTCTGCTGCCTCCACCCTACCCCAATTTCCTCTCAGTGGTTACTGCTCGTCTCCATTCTCAAGCCCAAATTATACTTTCTGCATCTGATGGCCGCAAGGGTCCAAGAGGCTCCATGTGGTTGACATTTTGTCATCTGCTCATGTCTGTGAGGGGTCTGCGTGTCCACCTGGAGCCAATGTTATTAATGGGCAGACTATACATGCAGACCAAACAAGTCGACCAACATGTGTAAACACGTTTGTGTGTACAGACAATAGCCCTTCAGACTCTTCCAACCAAGTCTAAAGGCAAAAGTGTTTTCAGAAACGCGCTTAATCGTACAAATGAGGACACATTCAGACTCAAACGCATTCATGGTGTTTCACATGAAAAATGAAAAAAAGATCTTAAAAGAGGACAATGGCTTCTTCCAAACCTTCACACATCCGGCCTGTAAAGTGAGCATGATTGTCAGATTGTCTACTTTGGAAAGTTACAAAAGTTGTCAGAAGCAGCTACTTCACCTTGTCTTCATTCCAGTATCAAAACAGTGTTTCACACTTCTGGTCCCAAGTCTTGTCATCTGCCTTGGACTTTAGATAGAGGTCATGTTCCTGTCACTAAACAAAGTGGTTAGCATGTTCACTGCAGGTTAACAGGATTATTAGAGTGTAACATTAAAGGCTATGAAGAAAGAATGTAAGGTCATGCAGGAAAAGCAACACGTTTCAGTGTCTCCAGTGTAAAAGCCTTTTTAGATCATGACTAGTCTCACTTGTGTGAACTGTCCATTATCATCTCAAGTGTTTGTTTAGAGTCTTGTCATGTAGCCCTTGGCTTCTATCATGAGGTAGTGAAGGCAAAACAAGCTGAGTTATTATCATCACCAGGGCCAGGAAGGGTGGGCAACCGCAGGGGGAACTTATCGCAACCATCTTGCAGTCCCTTTTTCGTTGTGACCTAAACTCATTTGCACCTCCTCTCCTCTTGGCCCCAGAGCCTCATGTCTGATGTGAGAGGATGACACCTCCCCTTCCGTTGCCTTCTTCCTACAGGCCCTACTCCTCATGAAATCAACATTAAACAAGCACAATTACAGTTAATGGGCTGGATAGGATCTATGTCCTCCTTTCTGTCTTTGAAAAACATCCGCTCACCCTGCAAACACACCTTCTCCTGAGGTTTCTGCATAGCGGAAGCAAGGGTGTATCAGATGTTAAATGATTGAACTTTTAGCTTTTCCTGACACCACATGTCCACATGTCTCAATCATTTAAAACAAGGAGTTGCATAAAAGGGTGTGTTATGTGAAGAAGTCAGAGTGTAGGAACTGCTATCTCTGATGGCTTAGATAGCAAAAGTATGGAGCCAAGGTTTGCTATCACTGGCACTCATCTCACATAAACAGACACAGCCCAAACAATGACTAGCAACATTTCTGATAGCACAAACAACATCCTGATATAATTACGCAATCTGCTGCAGCAGGAGCATGTACCCTACACTGTATGTGAGAGAGGAAGACAGAGAGGATGTGCGAGAGAGAGAAGGGGTAAACACCACTTTAAGTGCAGGTTCCTGAGGTGCAGGCTGCCCTGTGCAATCCACACAGATAACTGTCTGGCTGGGTCTGGAGATGACAACAGGGATAGCCACTAGTGGTGGAAGAAATATTCAATTCCGTTACTAAAGTAAAAATAGGAATATTTTGATATCAATGAGTATTATGCAAACAGAATGGTTACAGTTATATTATTGGATTATTATTACTGATGCATTCAAAGTCTTTTTAATGTTACAGCTAATTTTAACCACTTTATGTTCTTTTTGGTAGTTAAAATACTGTAAAACAATGTATTCTATTTCAGATACTCATTATAGATTTTTTAAATAATAATCTACAAAGTAAAGCTATGAGACAAATGTAGCCATGTAAA
This sequence comes from Perca flavescens, assembly GCF_004354835.1. Classification (NCBI taxonomy): domain Eukaryota; kingdom Metazoa; phylum Chordata; class Actinopteri; order Perciformes; family Percidae; genus Perca; species Perca flavescens. The sequence continues at coordinate 32,226,790 of NC_041333.1, read as the reverse complement.
TAGTATAATATTTTCTTCGTAAATGCAGTGGGGTGAAAGCTTAAAGTAGCACAAAATTGAAACTGAAGTAAAGAATGTGTACTTTAAGGTGGTACTGAGACAAAGTACTGAATGTACTTACCGGTAGTTACTTTTCACTACTAATAAAAACACACACAAACACAGCTATTAAAAAAAAAGTTAAGTGAAAAGTTAACATGAAAAGTACTTGATCAATTTTAGTAACATGCACTTTCAATTATCTGTAACTGTGATTTCTGTAAATATTCAGATGGAAATTCTATTAAAAGTCTCATCACATCATAAAGCAGATTTATTTTTCTATGTGTCATTCCAAAGGGCAGTTACAAACTTTAATTTGAAGGACTTGTTGATTTTGACCTACAGTATGTCACACGACATATGTAATAGAGCAGACAGCGCCACTTGCGGCTGAAGTGGAAAAATAGAAACGCAGATGTCATCAGCAGTGTAGTTAAGATAAACGATGCCTGAACAATATCAAACTCTACTGTGATCAAGCAGACATATTAGCATCTATTTTAAGTATTCATGAAATAACCTTTGTTACATTTACATATGGTAAGTATTGACTGGGTGAAGGAACAATTATTAGGACAGTGATACCTGACAGTCCATTTCTCAAAGTCAGTGAATACAAAGGCCTGACTGCAATTAATCACGTCTCTCAGATTTCCTCTCCCTACAAAGCTTATTTTTCCATTAACGCTCAGCGTTGCTGAAAGGCCAAAACTGGATAAGGCTTTAGATGAGAGACACCTGTCAAGCAGGCTAGAGAGCAAACATTACACCTTTATCCATACTTATGTGCAAACATACACACACACAGACAGGCAAGCAAACACATGTGTGTGCAAACACAATTCAAAAGGTGAGAGGTAGAGCTCTCCCTGACACCCACAGGCCCAGCTGCCTGAGAATTCTTTTAAGCTCCACTCACTTGTTTGCTCTGCAGCTTATTCTTGTCTCTTCTGCATATTTTTTTGTCTCGCTGCTGTTTGTGCTGTAAGTGTGTGCTCATTAGGTGAGAGTGTGCGGGGGTGTTTTTTGTTCCAATGACTTGAGTGTTTATTTTGAGGGAATCCCTGTGTTTGGTTTGTACAATTTTTTTAATCAGTTAACAGCTGCAAGCAGTAAGGTCATCAAAACAAAAAGGTGTGGTGCTGGGAGAGTTTACAGTATATCCAATAAGAACATGAATATGGGTGGCAGCAGCTCAGTCTGTAGGGAGTTGGGTTGGGAAACAGAGGGTCACGGTTCAAGTCCCCATGGTGGTGAACTGGTAGCTGGGCGCAAGGCACCCAACACCCAACAGCTTGGGGCACCTGTCCATCGACAGCTGCAGCCCCCTCACTCTGACATCTCTCCATTAGTGCATGTATAGGTACTGAGCATGTGTGTATATTTCAGGCCTGTGTGTGTAATGTGTATTCTAACAACAGAGTGAAAACATTGTAATTTCCTTTGCAGGATTAATAAATTATTAGGTTTGTTTTTAATTAGTATACAAAATTCAGTTAAGTATGCTAATGAATTTATATTGGAACCTGACTTGGTGGGAATTACACATCAGCAGTAAGAAAACAAAAGAATAAACAAAGTTACAGAATATTGCAAAAACTAAAGGTCACATTATGCTTCAAATGAACTTCATACCATATCCAAAAAAGTGTTTTACATGTTCCCACATGGCCACACTTGCATGTCTATGTAGTCTTTACCCAATTCATCGTACAAATAGGGATAATGGTGCATACCTTTGGACAGTATCCTCGAATGCATTCATAGTGTTGCACACAAAAAGTGTCAAAAGTAGTGCGAAAAAAAGGGAGTTTGGGAGAGAAGTTCAAACCCTGCTTTAATTTAACACCTCCACACACCTGGCCAATTGCTGCATAAAATGGGCGCAATGACTACAACTACAGTTTAACACACAGCAGAATAATGACAAAGTCTCAAAAGGAGAATATAGCAGCTGCACTAAGTATTATAGTAATTTAGTGGTGACAGTGGTTCTGTCAAATATGATGTCTGATTCTGTACCATTTGACATGCCATCACAGAGCAACCATATACTCAGTTTAATAAGTACACCTAGCTAAAAGGTGTTTCTAATATTTTATCGACCCAATTTATACCAATGATGGTAGACCTCACAGTACAACACATTCCAATCCAATAGCACCAAAAGCTAAAGCATCCAACATGACCATATGCATAAGGGCCAAACACTGAAAGTCAAAGCTAAGAAATCATAGTCTTAGAGAGGCACTGGTGATGTCATCTGTTGGCATTTTTCAAAATAAACTCCTCATGACTTCTCTTCACCCAGTGGCACCACTAGCAAAACAATCTAGTGTGGCTACAATCCATCTCCACATGTTTATGTAGTAGACTAAAGCAGTGCCATAATAGTAAATGGTTTCAGAACAACCCCAGGCTCAGCCCGGGCTCTACTCTATAGATCAGCTGCACACAGAGCAGTGACCAATCATTTCCTGCTAACTGGTGTTGTTAATGGTTCATCATTCATTAAGGCTCAGCTCTGCTCTGCTTGTGTCCATATAAATGGTCTCTATCCTGGGACCCTTGGTCGTCTCATTAACTTGTTTCAACATTCTTTCTTGCGCTTAATTTCGGCAACAGCAAATCTGTTTGGACAGATTGGCAAAACAAAAGTGACAAGATGAACTGAACGATGGCAGTCTTGTAGTCTCTGGGTAAGCCACTCACGTTAGAGTGCTTTGTTGGAACAGCAAATGAGCAGAATTAGCTTAAGAAACAGATGTCTCTTTATCGCTGCTGACACAATAGACATCACAGTAAAACCTAGCAACAAAGCCCAATGGTGAGCCCTTGGAGGCTCAAACACTATTCACTGCTTAATCACATGAGTCTCTTCAGGCAAAGTAGGGAAACAGTGCCCCACTCTGTTCACAATGAGTAAGACAAATGGGATGACTTAATTCTCTGAAGGGCAGTGTGTCAAGGGCAATAAGTCTTAAAGACTCAAGCAGGAGGTGGGCAAAGACAATGACAGCATGTCTGCAGCACCTTTGTGTCACAGAAAAAGGCTTATTAGGTTGCCCCATGATCAGTATACAAGATGCACGCACACAAAAATACAGACTGCCCTATTAATTGGAGACATAGCTATTATAAGCATAACAGGGGTGCGAGGGGCTTTGTCCCCCCCAAAACTGGGTCATGATTGAAAATAAAGGAAACTGCATACAAATTGGTTGTGGGTGTGGGTCCTCATGTTCTCTGACACTGTCACCTGCCTACCCTCTGCGCACATGACTGTGTTTGGCTGAAATTTCACACAGCTGGGATGAGACTACCCTAAACCTCCTTTTGTGTTTCTGTCAATAATCATGTTTGCACTCTCATGATCCTATGGCTTTAGCTCTGGTAAATTATTTGCTGCTGCACCTCTACCACCTACATTACTGACTGATGTAGGACTTTATCTGGTACACAGGGATCAACATAGCAGTTACTGACAAGTTTTCTTTTCTTTGCCGCCTTTCATCTCTCCATTCTGCCTCCCAGTTTTACAGCATTTGAGCAAACAATGTCGGGGAAAAAAACCTGGCATTACACAAAAACAGTATGAGTGAAAATAAAAAAAGAAATGCTTGGAAGTTCATGTTAGGACATACTGACAACATAAGCACCTTTATATTATAATCACATTAGGGAGTGAGTGTGTCCGTGGGTCTTTCTGTTTGCCTTAAAAAACTACTGGGTTTCTTTCGCAGTATGTTTTTGGTCATTGTCCATCTATACTGTATTCAACAACTTTATTAATCCCACAAGGGGCATTTCGTTAAGAGCAGCTACAGACAACACACAAATACATATAGCACACAAGCCTTCATATAGGGCAGTGGTGGCCTAAAGGTTAGAGAAGCGAGCTTGTGACCGGGAGGTCGTCGGTTCAATCCCCCGACCGACAGGATCAAATCTGGGTGGGGAAAGTGAAAGAGCAGCGCTTGTCTCTCCCTCGTTACCACCACTGAGGTGCCCTTGAGCAAGGCCCTTAACCCCAACCGCTCCAGTGGAGCTGCTCAGGCTGTGGTTGTTCTGGGCAGCTTCCAGGTATGAATGTGATCAGGGCGTTCCTGCAAAAGAGAGGCTGCCTCTCAGTGAACCTCCCCTGAATAAAGAAAGGTAAAATAAAAAAAAAGGCCTACACACTAGAGAGAAGTTATCCATTTAAAAGACAAATTGCAGAAGGTGATTAGTTTTAAAAGCAGGTAAAATATAACTTGTCTTGATGGCAACAGAGAAAATTCACTCTGAAGAAGACAAAATGCTTGTTGTTTATGCAAGATTTGTTGATCACAAATAGAATTTAAATCTCTTTGTTTCACACCTATCATTTTAGAGCAGGCACTTGAAAACACCTAGCAAGTGATTGGATGAACCATTTGTCTATCACATCTGCCACACAACGCTACTTGGATCAGACACAAAAAGTCGAATAACAGCATCACAGTATCTTTTGCACTAATTATTGCACTAAATAATTTCTGTAGTGGCTTTATGAACAATATGGACTGTCCTCATAAGAAAAACAACAGTATCGGTCATTCAATCAGTGCAAAATAGCCCATGTTTACGCTTTTCTGACAAGCGACCTCTTGCGGTTGTGCGAAGAAGGGCCTGTACCAGAATAATGACTGATTGTATGTTGAAACAACATATGTTAAAGGGGTGATGGAATGCAAAACCGATTTTACCTTGTCATAGTTGAAAAATGACAGTTTGGTGGGTAAATAGGACATTCATAGAACCTCTAAATCCCATTGACACCTCTTCCCTCTGCAAATCTCACATTTTGAAACTGACTCTGAAAACGATCAAATCTCAACGAGCCGCCTAGTTAACGTCAACTCAGCAGCTCCTCCTCATTTGGCTCTAGTCTCTTTGTCCTGCCCCAACATTTACATAGGCTACACAACTGACCTGAGATCAGGTAGTCTTCTGAATCTAGGTCGCGCAGATCTCTGCTATTCCATTACAAAATTCACTTCTGAAACTTTTTATGTGAGAAATCAACTATGTAAAACTCAAATATGGGCCATTTTACAAAAATGGATGGCTAATTGCAAATCAAGTGTTAGCTAAGCTTTATAAGACCTTGGGAAACCTGTAATATACATGCCGTGATGAAATTCAAACTGTAAATATAATATAGTTATGCCGAAATTGTAGCTAGTTAGCGCGATCGTTTCCCATTTTATTGAATGGGACACATAGCTAGCTAGCTGCTCCTCCTAACAAGACCCCTGACGTTCACAAAAATGCCTTAATTTGAAATCGGACACAACGTTAGCTTTGTAAGACCTTGGGGTAGCTGTGATATACAGTACAGGCCAAAAGTTTGGACACACCTTCTCATTCAATGTGTTTTCTTTATTTTCATAACTATGAATGAACACATATGGAATTATGTACTTAACAAAAAAGTGTGAAATAACTAAAAACATGTCTTATATTTTAGATTCCTCAAAGTAGCCACCCTTTGCTCTGATTACTGCTTTGCACACTCTTGGCATTCTCTCAATGAGCTTCATGAGGTAGTCACCTGAAATGGTTTTCACTTCACACGTTAATTAGTGGAATTTGTTCCCTTATTAATGGGGTTGGGACCATCAGTTGTGTTGTGCAGAAGTCAGGTTGATACACAGCCGACAGCCCTATTGGACAACTGTTAGAATTCATATTATGGCAAGAACCAATCAGCTAAGTAAAGAGAAACGAGTGGCCATCATTACTTTAACAAATGAAGGTCAGTCAGTCCGGAAAATTGCGAAAACGTTGAATGTGTCCCCAGGTGCAGTCGCAAAAACCATCAAGCACTACAACGAAACTGGCTCACATGAGGACCGCCCCAGGAAAGGAAGACCAAGAGTCACATCTGCTGCTGAGGATAAGTTCATCCAAGTCACCAGCCTCAGAAATCGCAAGTTAACAGCAGCTCAGATTAGAGACCAGATAAATGCCACACAGAGTTCTAGCAGCAGACATATCTCTAGAACAACTGTTAAGAGGAGACTGCGCAAATCAGGCCTTCATGGTCAAGTAGCTGCTAGGAAACCACTGCTAAGGAGAGGCAACAAAGCAGAAGAGAAACAAAAGGAATGGACATTAGACCAGTGGAAATCTGTGCTTTTGTCTGATGAGTCCAAATTTGAGATCTTTGGTTCCAACCGCTGTGTCTTTGTGCGACGCAGAAAAGGTGAACGGATGGATTCTACATGCCTGGTTCCAACGGTGAAGCATGGAGGAGGAGGTGTGATGGTGTGGGGGTGCTTTGCTGGTGACACTGTTGGGGATTTATTCAAAATTGAAGGCATACTGAACCAGCATGGCTACCACAGCATCCTGCAGCAACATACCATCCCATCCGGTTTGCGTTTAGTTGGACCATCATTTATTTTTCAACAGGACAATGACCCCAAACACATCTCCAGGCTGTGTAAGGGCTATATGACCTATATGACTAAGAAGGAGAGTGATGGAGTGCTGCGCCAGATGACCTGGCCTCCACAGTCACCGGACCTGAACTCAATCGAGATGGTTTGGGGTGAGCTGGACCGCAGAGTGAAGGCAAAAGGGCCAACAAGTGCCAAGCATCTCTGGGAACTCCTTCAAGACTGTTGGAAAACCATTTCAGGTGACTACCTCTTGAAGCTCATCAAGAGAATGCCAAGAGTGTGCAAAGCAGTAATCAGAGCAAAGGGTGGCTACTTTGAGGAATCTAAAATATAAGACATGTTTTTAGTTATTTCACACTTTTTTGTTAAGTATATAATTCCATATGTGTTCATTCATAGTTTGATGCCTTCAGTGAGAATCTACAATGTAAATAGTCATGAAAATAAAGGACACGTGGAGCTCCTAAAGTCCGACACATCTTACCAAATTTGCAATTAGCCATCAATTTTCGTAAAACGGCCCATATTTGAGCTTTATATAGTTGATTTCTCGCATAAAAAAAGTCTCAGAAGTGAATTTGGTAACGAAACATTGCAGTGTCTGGAATATGAGAGTCTCTAATGTGTGTGTATGGGGATTCGCTCAACCAATCAGTGCGCAGCTCATCTAAATATTCATGAGCTTTTCTTCCAAATATGGTATGCTCATGAATATTCAGAATGAGCTACGCGCTGATTGGTTTGAGCAAACTACATAGAAACACATGGGAGACTCGACAGCAGGTCTCATTGCAAAGTTATACATTGTTTGTCGGGCTATTACATTATTAAATTCACTTCTGAGACTTTTTTAAGCGAGAAATCAACTATATAAAGCTCAAATATGGGACGTTTTACGAAAATTGATGGCTTATTGCAAATTTGGTAAGACTGTGTGTCGGAGTTCAGCTGCCGGTGCTGCCTGTGTTGCTGCCTCGCTGCACGGCCTGCCTTCCTTTACACACCCCGGCCTGCAGCTCCCCTCTTCCTGCTAGCTAAATGGCCCGTGTGTGAGAGTGATAGCGCGGTCAGCGAGCTTGTTACACCAGCAATCTCTTACAACAGTTCCAGTTAATCTTGGCTGGCTGTCAGCATAACTAGCTATATTTACAGTTTGAATTTTGTCACGCCACTTATACAACATATCTCTAAAGGTCTTATAAAGATAAAAACGGTGTCCGATTTAATGAATTTTTGTGAACAGTGGGGGTTTCGTTAGCTATGACTGTCCCTTCAATCCTAGCTATGTGTAGCTAGCTACAAATCACGAATAGTTAGCTTCATTTTGGCGTAATTCCCGTATATTTACAGTTTGAATTTCATCACGCCACTAATACAAGATCTCCCTAAATGTCTTATAAAGCTAACAACGGTGTCCGATTTCAAATTAATGAATCTTTGTGAACAGTGGGGGTTTCGTTAGCTATGACTGTCCCTTCAACCCTAGCTATGTGTAGCTAGCTACAAATCACGGATAGTTAGCTTCATTTTTGGCGTAATTTCCGTATATTTACAGTTTGAATTTCATCACGCCACTTATACAAGATCTCCCTAAATGTCTTATAAAGCTAACACGGTGTCCGATTTCAAGTTAATGAATATTTGTGAATTTCAGAGGAATTCTAGGAGGAGCTAGCTCTCATTGATAGAGCTACATCCAGCCGCAGGCTCTATCAACGAGACTCGCGGACAAGCGGCGTTTATTTCCCCAATCGTTTGTTTAAATAACTCAACACATTATAATTACACACATTAAAAGATTAACTGGAACCTGTGGTAACAGATTGCTGGCGTAACAAGCTTGCTGACCGTGCTCTCACTCACACACACCGGGCATTTAGCTAGCAGGAAGAGGGGAGCTGCAGGCCCTGGAGTTCTGTCAGAGCACCAGCGTTTAGTAGTCCATTATCCTAAAACCGGTGACTTTGAGCGGGTATGGAGTGCTGTGGGCTGCCAGTCGTGACGGAGCTCCAAGTACCTCAGAGCAGGCCGGGGTGTGTGAAGGAAGGCAGGCCAGGCGGCGAGGCAACAACACAGGCAGCACCGGCGCTGAACTCCGACACGGTCGGACAAAATTTGCAATTAGCCATCCATTTTCGTAAAACGGCCCATATTTGAGCCTTACATAGTTGATTTCTCGCATAAAAAAGTTTCAGAAGTGAATTTTGTAATGGAATAGCAGAGATCTGCTTGTGTAGCCTATGTAAATGTTGGGGCGTGACCGTTCTCTTAATACACCCATGGGCTGACAAAGGTTCCGGTTTTTGGGAGGTTGGCGTCAACTTCCAGCTTTGTTGGGATTCGCCCGTTTTCGGCAGCAGTTTCAAAATATGAAATTTTCATAATAAAGGGGTGTCAGTGGGACTTTGAGCTTCTATGTATGTCCTATTTACCCACCGAACTGTCGTTATTCAACTATGACAGGGTAAAATCGGTTTTGCATTCTATCACCCCTTTAAGGAACAGTATGAAATACCCTATATAATCATTCTATCACCCTTTTAAGATTCCGTTTCAAGGCATACGATTAGTGACGATGCAAAAAAGTTCACAGACAAACAGATTTTGTATTAACGTATATAGAATTATTCGAGCAATGGCAACCATATTATTTGAGCCTGTTATGACATGCAACAAATGCCCTGTATTTTAATTGTGCCCCCATGAAATGTGATCAGAACCAGCAGGCCACAAAGACATTTTTGTATGCTCTAACTGTTAGGACTGGTGTTAGGTATACTAGTACCCTAGACATAATGTTGGGCAAGTGCTACAGCCCACCCAAATACCTTGTTGGGACTGAGCAGTGTGGTTAAACTGATCCGAGACAAAGGAGTCACATGAACCAACATGTGGCCAACATGAGGCAGGCCACTGGCCTGAAGCCTGGCCGCAAACAAAAGAAGAGCAGCCTACATGTAACTCGGAAGCCTGAACGTCAAACTTCTACAAGGAAAGAGTTTCAAAATGGACGGAGGTCTGGAAACTCTGATTTCCCTGAACTCACCGGGGGTCTGTGACCAGGTGATAGAGGCAATAAGAATCTCAGACACCCACGAACCACTGTCATTCACTGCAACTACCGTTGCTCGGGTTTGCACGCAGTCAAATGTTTGTACTTTAAGTAGTTCCATTTCCCAGAAAAGTGCCACAAGTCCTGAGGACCGTTACAGAGATCTAATGAAGGTTTAATCAATGCACTGAGACATCATATAACCCATGACCCCAATGTTGGCAACAAATGGTCAAGTGATGGGTTTGGGGGATAACACCCCCATATTTCTTCAAGCATGTGTGTATGTTCTCCAACTAGCTTATTTTCTTTCTTTTTTTTTAAACTTTGATTTTTATTTGGATTTTTTTCATTTAAGTACAATAATACACCCAAAACAAAACATAAAAGTAAATAATTACATCAACATTCCATTCACAGCTTATAGGTTCTTCCATTCGGTCACAATGCAACAAGTCTGTCCTGTTCAATTGTCATTCCTAGTGATATCGTCCTCACCCCTTCTGTAATAATTCCACTTCTGCCATTTCCCTTCAAACTGTTCCTCCCGTATTCTCAAGGTATGAGTGAACCTCTCCATGTCATAAATCTCCTCCACTATGCTTAGCCACTGTTCTCTAGTTGGGGGGGTCTACCTTATACCAGGCCCTTGTAATTGCCTTCCTGCTCGCCACCAATAATACTTTCACCAGGTATTCATCTCCTCCTTGTACCTCTTCTTGTGAAATGTTCCCCAGATATAATACCAAACAGGTCTTTGGTATCTCATATCCCAGTATCTCCCTCAGCACACTCCACACTCCCTCCCAATATCCCTCCATCTTTTGACATTTCCAAAACACATGAGTCTGGTCTGTATCCGCTTGACCACACAACCTCCAACATGATTTCTGATCTGGTGCGTATCCCCCGTTTACCTTTGGTGTTATGAAAAATCGTATAATGTTCTTCCACCCAAATTCTCGCCATACCCTAGAGCTAGTGGCTGAGTGCTGAACCTTGCACACATTATGCCAATTATCTTCTGTTATTTCTTCTCCAAGCTCTTGTTCCCATTTTTCTTTGATATAGGTGGTTGAATTATTCCCACTGGCACCTAGAGCTTGGTATAGAGCTGAAATGGCTCTACATTTTCTCCCTTCATATGCATTTATCATTATTTTAATAATCATATTCTGTTCTTTGGATCCGTCTAACTTTATTTCCTTTAAATAATAATCTCTCACCTGAAAATATCTAAAAAGTTAGTTTGCCTCTATAAACTTGGGTACCGAATCCTTCTCTGTGCCCTCTGGTACTCCCCAAACTCGAATATTGTTCCTTCTCGATCTCCATTCTAAGTCAGTTACTTTCTCCTGTAGCCTCTTTTGCTGTTTGAGGGAAGAGGCCAGAATCTCCTTCAAATCTGCATTCCACTCCTCGGTCTCCGCCACGCGTTCTTGCACGTCTGCTATATCTCTGCCCTGCGCTTCCATTCCCCTGTCAATGGCCTCAAGCCTATTACCGATCTCCTCCTTAAAAGTGGCTAGTTCTTGTCTCAACATACTTCCCAGATTTTGAATACTCTCTCGAATGTCTTTCATTTCTCTTCGGTTTTCCTCGCTAATGGTCCCAATCTGCTTAGACACGTTGTCAAAGCCAGCCTTCATGCTAGCTAACATGTCGTCCTTAGCTGCATCTGACTTGTCGTCTCCTTTTCTATCTCCCATTTTCTCTCGGTCTTTTTGTTTCTTCTCCGTTTCTTTTTTGGTCTGTTGGCCCCTTTACTACTCATCCCCTCTCTCGTTGCGCGTTTGAATTTCGGCTTTTCGATGTTTTATCACTTCATCCACCGGGAGCTCCTGATTTAACGTCTATCCACACATTTGCTTAAACCGGTCCTCCAACTAGCTTATTTTCACCATACAAATACACCATGAATACCTAATCAATATAACTTATTTTTCATCACCAATGGATCGCATGAAAAGATTAAGAGATTTAAAGCAAGGCTGGGCAAGTAAACTAAGATTAACATGATTACTAATACCTGACCTTTGGTTTAAATTCTGTGAACTTCTTCTGTCATCTACTCGGCCCCTAATAACCTAATGCTGGAGCTTTAACTGGATAAGGCTGAGTGTCCACAAAGCGGGTTTTTTCTGAGTGTCTTTTTTTCGAATTATTCCCAATGAGAAGAGAGGGTATGCGGCTTCCTAGAGAAAAAGCGCTGCACCCAGTGTCGTTTTTCTGCATTTTCACATCCCTCTCCCGAAGGAGAACATGTCTTTACACTTCCTTGAAATTTGAGATTCAATAATATCCCGGGCAAGCTTCATTAGGTATGTCACTAATTCGTAAACCAATCTGTCTAATACCCAAAAGGCCGTTAAGAAACCTGAAACCTTCAGCGCAGAGCAGACTGTCAGTACAGAGAATGAAAACACACTGTCATTATAGCGGTCAGCCACTGCCAGTTACAAGCGAACTAGCTGCCCTCGCTAATTACACATCCACCACACACAGATAAACATTAGCATTTGTTTTGGAGTAGTGTTTCTGGACACCTGTCGAACTCAAATTCAATATTCGCTCTCCTTTGGGTCTTCACCAACTCCTGAGGAAAATATCTGGCTCCTTAACTGCTAAATGCTCAAGGTCAGGAATGAATTTTCATGCTCAACATTGAAAATGTGTCTCACCCACATCACAGTCAGAAAAAAAGAGCAGAGAAAGAGCAGTGTCATTTTTAACAGTAAGAGCCCGTGTCCTTTCATCAAAGTAGCACAAAGCACAAAACACAAGCACACACACAAATGCACACTTAGTAAGCCATGCTTTCATTACACCACACAAAATAAAAGGCTGTAGGTTTGTTGAGTACATTTAGAGAAAGTCACCTACAAAGTCAGCTGAGAGGGCAAATATGAAAAGAGATGGGCTTTTGGAACTGAAGAAACAATGAAACAGAAAAGCAACTTCAAGTGGCACCTGCTATGGAGCAGGAGGACCAGGGTGGAGGATTGGAAGGGACAAAGGCTGAGCATTATGCTGCAGTTATAAAGAGCGAGTAAGCTTGTTTGCTTTAAAGGTGTTGTCCGGTTGCCCCAGTGGCTATGTATTGCGGGGACGCCCGTGGCCTTTGTTTTCTGACACGAACAGGGAGTGTTGAGATCAAGCTGTGGACACTGATGCGTGACTGAATTACTATTAGACTGGTAGCACTGGGAGAGTCTCTACGGGACACCTGCAACACCAGCTCTATGCCTTAGCATAGCATGAATGTGTGTGGTGGAGTTAAACTGATTTCTGAAAATGGGTTATGTGCTACAATGTTTGTGGTGAATATATAATACATATTTTGCCTTTAATTTACAAGAACTCAGTGTTCGTGGCAGCATGTTATTCTTGTCAGGCTACAGGAGCTCAAACAACATACAGCTGAAACTCTCCCGTTATTCTTCCACCATTTAAATGATAGTTCCAGTTTATCACAACTTGGACATGATATCACCTAAAATAAGTCAGATGGGGCAGACAGGTTATGAGAAAATCCCCAGATTAGTCAAATGTATTTGCAAAAGAAAAAAAGTCAATTACCTGCAGTTTTTTACACAGTTTTTTCGTTTTTACCACCATTTCAAGTAAGCTCACCTTTAGCTTTACCTCCAAACAAAGTAGTTAGAGAATCTGGATAAACTGTTTAGGCCTACTTGTTTACTGATTTGCTCATGTAAGTCAGGCTTTGATGTTGCCATTTTTCTTGGTGCCTGTACTTAAAATGTTTTGCTGCTTAATTTTCTGTTAATTCACTTAATATTGCAGATCTAATTGAATATACATTTATTTAAATGTTTAATCAAAAGAAAAAGGATGTCACGTGTGAGTAGGTAAACATGGAGGTGTACATCTGTTTCAGCTTTATTTCACCATTATCAGAGTACAGACGTATTCTAGGAACAATTTGGCCATAAAGATGACTAATTGAAATGGATTATTTCAATCTAAAACCGGGTTGATAGTACTATGTTGAGCATGGGTAGCACGTCACCCAAATATACATGTCGGATAGACGGGGAAAATCATAGCGCTCAGCAGCACGTTGCCTTGATGCCTATCTGTCCACACCTCCGTGTGAACCTGCCAGGTCGTCAACAATAAAACAGGATTAATTCATACTTCAAACAGATGAGTAGGCACATTCGTGTGCACACTTAGGACTTGTATTCAACACTTATTAACCCTTTTTGAAGTTTGACCTCATGCATTCAGCCAGCACTGCATTATAAATCAGAAAAGCTGCTGAATGCCCAACGTAGAGCACAGAGAAAGTGGAATCAACTTGTTCAAACAAAGATGGTTTGAGAAGTGTCATTCCCACGGCGAGGTGTGCCAGCGGGCTTTGAAAGAGTGATGAGTCAGGGCAAGCTCTCGGGTATGTTGCCACAGAATTAAACACTGAGTGTGTCCTGTGAGCTCCTGTTCGTAAATTGTCTTGTCTGTCAGCACTTACATATTCCACTTAGAGGCCAGAACAAAGAACTTTCCTGTCATTACTCTGTTGGGATTTTCCTCAATGCTTCAAATGACTGTGTGTGGTGAGATTAGGTGTGATTCAATTGGAACGGGGAGGATATAATATATTTTAAGAAATATAACCACAGAGGGCTAATGCTCTGTCCAGCCCAAAATCTGTCATGGGCATCTATTTGCATGAAAAACTCACAAGTTACATTTTTAAGGGGTTTTGCATTCATTAGCAAACCTCTTAAAGCTGTGTTGTGTTTTGACTCGCTATGTCCCAACACTTCCAATATTTACACAGATCTGGACCACCAACAGCACAGTGCTTTCACTCCTCCCACTCCTCCAACACATTACCATGCATATCTGAAAGTCCTCAACTCCAACTTAACTTTCTGAAAGCTTTTAATACCTCACCTTTCACCCTCACTTTATCAAAAGAAAGGCAATCCATCATTTTGAGGAGAGAAAAGCGGAGCATTTAGCGGGAGACGAGTGAGAAGTAACATGTTTGATCTGTTGAAATATTTGCAGAAGGATTCCCAAATGTAGGAGTGCTAAAGTGTATCTGGAGGGAGTTTCCCCACCCCATCTGCAGGTGGCTATATCAAAATCTAATGCAACCCTACTGTCAGACAGAACGTTAATACTGGATGATTCTACCAAACCCTGTTCAATGCAAATATGGTTTACATTGATTTTTTACAGGTACGGTGGTGTTAGGTTATATCATGGTTATGGGAAATAAAGAATGATTAATGAACGCTAACACACTTGGTCAAGGTTAGAAAAAAATGGTGGTTATTTAAATAAAACAAACCGTGTATGTTTGTCTGTGACAGAATGCAAAAAATAAAAGTCAGACAGATACACTATACACCTATCCAACCCCCCCGACCACCACACCCTTACTTTAAGCCTCTCTACAGGGCACAGTACTTCCTGCATTGGCACCGAATGTTGGTATTGGACGTATTTCTTGACCTGCAGACTCATGAGATCATCATCATCTGCTGCTGCACCCACCGCATCCACCCATGCTCTGCAGCGCCACATTACATCCCGCAACGCCCTGCTGTGATGTTCATACGCACAGAGTAGTTAGGATCCGGTATAGGAGACTGCACTACTCAGTATGACACGATGTGCCCTGCTATGACATGAACTTCCACGATGACCTTCGAAGTCACTGTTCCATTATCTTTAATGTGACTATTATTGCCACTGTTCATCACACCCCCAACCGGCCCCGTCAGACACCGCCTACCAAGAGTCTGGGTCTGCCGAGGTTTCTTCCTAAAAGGGAGTTTTTCCTCGCCACTGTCGCAATAGCCACTGCTAATGCTTGCTCTTGAGGGAATTACTGTAATTGTTGGGGTTTTGGAATTTATAGAGTGTGGTCTAGACTTACTCTATCTCTAAAGTGTCTTCGAGATAACTCTTGTTATGATTTGATACTATAAATAAAATTGAATTGAAATCTTTTGCCAATGTTTATCTTTTCCTTCAGCAACTTGCATTCACACCTTATCTCAGAATATTCAAAACTATTTGCCAAACATTTTGAACCTGGCTCAATTTAAGCAGCAACGCCACATCAACCGGCAAGGTGCAGCGTTGGCCAATAAAGACGCCGTTGTGAAAACTTTCCAGAGTTGTAAAATCCGGTATTACAAACTATTGTGGCGTTTTTTGGCGTCCTTTAAACACATTATTCTGTTACTCCAACTGGACTAAATGGGTTGTTTTTTTAAATGGCTCGCTGGTACCTTAAACAAGGTTAATCGAGCACTGCTTCAACTAGAGAGGTCATCTCCCCAGACGGAACCCAAGTGCAATTCCTAAATGAGAAACAAATGTTTCCCAGGACATATTTATGAGACACCATTATTTAAGGTAACGCAACCTACAGTATGCAGCTAAGTAAAACATATGGCAACTAAGAGCAGGTAGGGAATGAAATGAGGTTTGCTGCAATGGCCTACTAATCATGCTGTCAGGTTGTAGAGCTGTCCATGATGGTATGATTTTATTGTGAGGATCTCGCTTTCTTTTAGACAATGTATGAGTTTTGTTTTAGAGGTCACATTAACAAGGAAGATTGACTGTCTGGTTGACATACAATATACACTTTATCTTTAAAACAAATGAGCATCTGATCCTCAAGATCCTTTTGTGAAGTAATCACATGTCCTAATCCTAGGAATCCTTTAATCTAAGGACGGGCATCTTAATTTCATGTTAGCACTGTCTTCTGCAGTACAAGAAACTGTCCTCAAAAGAAAAACAACAAAGTCATGCTCTGACTGGAGCCACTGACTGTGACCTAATGGTGTCGTGTACCACATTTCATGGGAATCGATCCAATCTTTCACTATAGGCCAAGAATGTCAACCTGCTGGTGGCGCTGGAGGAAAAGTCAGGGGAACACCAAAGTCAGCAGGATTTGTCTTCTGAGGAGCATGAATGTCTGACAATCCATCCAATAGTTGTTGAGATATGTTAATCTGTACCAAAGTGGTAGACTTACCGACCATCAGAGAGAAAGATTGACTGACATTGCCATCCCCAGAGCCATGAAGCCAGCATGGCTAAATTAATGCTCTTAGACTAAGTTAACTTACTTCTGTCTAGCACAGATCAATCGATGCTATCGACTGGTCTATGTGGCAGAGCGACACATCTTATTACATCCCCAATCAAAGAAGTTCAACTGTATTGATTGAAAAAATGATAGTGACATAGCTACTCAAAAATCAATGAGGGCAGACACTAAATGAAGCTAGATAATTATTTCCTACGTAATGCTTATGCTATGCAAATCAAAATCAGCACAAGAGTATTGAAACCAATGCAATTGTTGGCCAATTTATATACACTGAAGCACAGATTCATACATATACTGCATTCTCTCTCAAATAAACATGGATGCACGGACACATGAATGTACAAAATGATGTACAACAGCTACTAAAAAACTTCAACATAAAACTACACAAAGAAGTTAAGTAGTTTAATGGATCAGTGTCTTATCTCTGTCAGTGTTCGACCATAAACAGGGTTAGGTTGCATAAATGGCTAATTGCCAGTACTTAATGCTCTCCTGCTGAGACCATACTACAATATGCACAACTAAAAAGGCTTCAGGCTTTCAGCTGACAAATGGTTGCCACAATCACACTTATAGTATTAACCAACTTATGGTGGAAGCACACTAAGATGAGCCCAAACAACGGATGTCTATATCAAGATCAGTCAACTTATAAAACCACATAGGCAGATTAGGTGTCTAATTCCACTGACCCTCTGAAACAAATCTGGGTTTATTGTCCAAGGAGCTCCAAACCTATGGCTCAAGCCAAATTCTAACAGCTGCTCCAGCAGACAGATTGCTAAAGACCCTCTACTACCAGATGATCCGGTCTAGCAATCCTTATCATAGCTATTCACCTAATGCACCACAACTGCCAAAGCGGTTTATTTTCATTTAAAATAATGTGTAATTAATTTCGTCATGAACACATCCCTTTTCTATTGGAAGCAAACAAAATGAACATTTGTATTTAGATTGAATTTAGATTTTTCTAATTTCATCACAAATCTCTGCAAAACATCAACTGCATGTTTCATTTTATGTAATGGGACATGCTGTATGTCCAATTAATGTAATGCCTCTAGTAATTTTCATACATTTTACATCTGTTATTCAGCACAAAAGATGACCTTGTAATTTAATTGTCATTGTTCAATTAGGGAAAGCGGATATTCACAAAGGATCATAGCAGAGAAAAAATTTAAAATGCATGTTAAATATAATATCTACAAAGAAAACATAACATAAAAAACAAACCTGTTAGCTAGCACCCGAGGCAGAGAATGAACTTTAGAGGGAAGGAGATAGTGTAGCTACAAGTCGTATTTTTACATGTATATATATTTTTAAATGGATATATATTTTTAAATAAATGCCTGTTGTTTTAAATTAATGCATTTGTATTTATTTACTTAATTATTTTGTTTTTTTGGAGAGGGACTCTTGGGAGGAGGAAATGGTTTGGGTAGGTGGGAGACAATATATAATTAATTAATAAATATAAAGTTTTACGTTGTATATACAATATTTCTAATTGATATCCTAATAAAGATAATGTTGTAAAGTGACATGAAATGAACGAATATGCAAAAAAAATGTTGTTCTGTGGCCTGCGTCTGTCTTAAAGAACAGATTAGAGAGTCAGTTTGAGAACGGTGAGTAAAACTTCCACAAAAGATTGTGGACAATGAAACTGTATTCTATTCAGCTGATCATTTTGCTTAAATGTACAGTATGTGCAATGATTTACATGGTAACACAACCAAATAATAAAAATGATTCAGTGCTTTTATATGGAGATAAGCAATTGACAGATTGCGAAGCATCAAGTTAACAAGTTCACTTATTTATAAAAAATATAAACTTAAATTTTACATCACAGGAGGAATTATTTATTTTCTGTTCAAATGGAACTGCTCAACAGAATTCATTTTGTGCTACAAATAAATCACTCAGATGAAAATAATCACCTTTAACATTCACTGGGGCATAAAGATGGCCTTTTATTAAAGGTCACTATATCAGAGCTTGCAAGCCTCCAATCTCATATGTGCTATAACAAAGCATATTAAGACACACATGGTGTCTGTGTGGCCTCCTATTATCTGAAATATTAAATGTATTGTCTCCCGCATTAACTTCACGCGATTATGATCCTTGAAGATAGGTGTAAGAGGGATGAGAAGTGACATGTTTTGGCACGGATAACAAAGTGATAAAGGATGGGGGGGATTAACAGGTCAAAATGACAATAATCGATGATGCAATTAAAGTTGTTGTGAGTGCGCCATACCCCACGCCATGAGTGTTGGAGTCTGTTATGTGGTTGCATGCAGACTGAAGTTTGGGTGGCGATTGCACCCAGACAGACTCCAAAGCTTCACATGCAATATGGTGTCTGTCAAATTCACAGTTGAACAGAAGGAACTTGAAACGCATCATTCGAAACAGTGAAGGGTGGACCAAAGTGTGTCCTAAACCCCTTGCATCAGAGGGGGGCAGAGATGTGCGTTTGACCGGTCAGCTTAGTCAGATTTACACTGTGTTCCAGATGGCCAAAATGTTGAGGCTATTTCACAAACAAGGCCATTATGGTATAACGTAACGTCAGATGGGAGTATTGATTGAAATCTAAAATGTCGAGACAAAGCAGAACAGGATATTCCTGGCCATTGCACATATTATATATACTGTGAACTTTTACACATCCCCTGATCAATATTTTTTGCAAACCCTGCACAAATCAAACGGCCTTCGTTTCATGTCTAAAACAGTTGTATTGCACATATTTGTTATAGTGTCTTTTTACTTTTTATTATAATGTATCTATTTTGTATTTGTTATTGACTGTAGCAGTACTTTGCCTTATTGTTAATTTAACTGTTTTATTTGTTTATTGTCTACTGTATGCACCTAATACACCAAGGCAAATTCCTTGCAAGTGCAAACTTGCTTGGCAATAAATCTGATACTGAAAGAGCTAAATATTCTACAAGATCTGAATGTAGTGCAATGATGAAAAAGTTAAAACAGCAATGTTTAACTATTTTGCACAGTTATTGTCACAACAACAAAAAAAGATAAATGTGCACAAAGAATAATATAAACAGAACTAAGGTCAGCCATGGCAAGATGTGAGATACTTTACCTGGCTAATGATGATTTTTAGACAGAGAGAATGTCACACCACTGTAGACCCAATGTAAAATACTTTCATTTATTTATTTAATAATTTACATTTCTTCCTTATTTGACATGTTTTCTTAACATTTTGTTTGTGAATATTTCGGGGTGTTTTGTGACAGATACTTTTCCCTGTCGCATGGAAGATAGTTTGACTAAAAAGTGTGACATATGACAGTAGCCGCTCTATAATCTGTCAATCCTCTCCATGTCAACCACTGAGCTTCTCAATTTAAAAGGATCATCAAATTACTGTAAATCGAACGCTATTGAAACGGTCTCAGAACAAATTAGATTGAATTTAGATTGAAACATGTTTGACTTTGAATAACAGCACATCCCTAGCTAGGGTAAACCCTGACGAACTTCCTGCAAATTTGAGATTTGTTCTGCAAGTCAGTCTGGCCAAGAGCCCATTCAAACCAAACCCATTTCCAATGTCCCCAAAATCGAGGCACCAAAACCGTTGAGGCGGGCTTTACGCGACGATAGTGCAGCGACCATGGATGTATTAATGGGGATTTTTAAACCCACCTGCCAAAGTGACTTTTTACAAGCCAGATTTTTTTTGCCTCATAAAGGTGAAAAACAGGACTTGCTGTGTCTCTATGATCCTATCCTGTCCTATTCATGGTAGCCTACTCATGGACATTGCGCCGTCATCACGTGCTGTAGTAGGGGGCCTGCCTTGATAATACTGCATAGGGGTCCGGTGTTGGCTCGTTACGCCACTGCATATAAGAGATGAGAGGACTGACAAAATCAGGAGTAGCCTATGCACACCACAACAACAAAAAATGTAGGTCATCCTGTAGGTCTCATCTGCGTTTTTCCTGCATCCACCGTGTGCGATTGTGTGTTTGTGTGCGCGCGTCAGTCGCGGGGGAAACGGAGCAACAGGCCCACCCGCTGCAGACAGCTGACAAGAAGAAACAGCAGCAACTTTCAGAGACTTAAGAGTGAAAAATCGTTACAGGTACATTGATGTTACAATGTCTACATGTTGGCAGGACGGTCTGAAATGTTTTGCACGGTCTTTCACTGTACGTTTTGTTGGTAAATGTGAGATGTTCGAGTCACACACACGTCTCGTCTTCATAACATAAACAAGGAAATTAATTTGACCCGTTCTCCCTCCCGCTTGGTCAGTGGCTGCGCGATAGGGAGCCCCGGCTGTCAATCAATGTCTTCCAGTGATGCGGGCCCGTGATTGGACCAGGCCCGTAAGCAACCGCGTACCCTGCTTACCAATAGTTACGCATCTGAATGACTCAATTGTCATTGGTTACCCGCCATAGTGGCAGGTAGATTGACAGTGTTACCCGCCAATTGCAAAATTCACCCGCATTTGGCCGGTGTTAATTTCATGCCCTGTCTGGTGTCAACCAGGCTAGCACATCCCACTTATTTGGTTTAAGGATTCATTTAAAAATATGGATTTATCAAACAATGATCAAGTCATTTGAAGCCAAGTACAAGTTATTGTACCAAGATGACTAGATAACTCAGCTTTGAAAGTACTATAGAGTTTGGAAAGTTACAGTTTAACCCAAATCTACCAGTCAAACAGGGTTAATCTTTTTAATCTGACAGGTCACAGTGCTAATCCTAACAGTAATTGACATTTAAACATCTGCTGCAGCAAAAGGACTACACAGTTACTACTCCTGGCAACTGTTAACAGTTTTGATTGGTGCAGACCGTAGACTGTTACAGTCTATGGTGCAGAAGTGTAAAGTGTAAATGTGACTGGAGTAGTGCTAGTTAAATGAACACACTAACAGGCACAGAGGAAAAGAAAAATCAACAATAACCTTCAATAATAAGCAAAAGTTATTTTATAACAAGTGTTAAAAAAAATTAAGAAAAGTAAATATAGGCCTATTGCACCAAAATAAAAGGTAACACTTTATTATAACCACCATTAATACATGTATAATTAAACTTTAGTTAATTCACTGTTAATGATTTATAATATTTATTATTAGTAATGTTAATATTATGTTATTTTATCATTAAATCAGTGTAGTAGTCATAGGTCAACTGAAGCTAAGTCTTTTTTAATTTTCTGTAATACATTTTGGTTTTAAGTTTTGGGTTTCATAACAAAAATCAATGCATATAATACCTTGTATTCATTCAATCAAAAACTTTCAACTCATTTTCATACTGACTAAACCATGGCCTGATGCCTTCAATAAATACAGTGTAGCACAGAGGCATCTCCTGTCTATAAAGCAAAATAAAAAGAAGCAGCTTAAGGATTTACAAATCAATAAGAAAACCGGCTGAGGCATTCCTAGATGCTGCGACACTTTGTACTGTGCCTCTGTTCTGCTACAACTGTAAATCGGATTGTGGAGGGGTGGGAGTAGTTATTGATTGAAATATGCCTCCTGGCACAGCCAATTTAGGAGGGACAAACAACAAGAAAAAACAGAACAGTCTCTTTGCTAAACTCACCCTGTTAAACTGCAGGATATCTGTATAGTATACCACTGTAACTGGCTAGACTTGGGTAATTTCTTAATTTTGTTTCCACATGGATCATTGAGGACATTACTATTAGAACACTGTTATACAGATAAAATGCCACCTCCATATGTCAAATTAGCAACACATTCAAATGTGAGTCTCGCTGTGGCATGCTGCTCAGTATCTCTTGTCATTTCTTTGGAGAACACAGTAAGTACCGTACCGGATTAGTCCTGGTTATACCTTTACCTTCACAGCAACACATTTTAAAAACCTTATTGGAAACCGCACAAACTAGGGCTTTCCTTACTGAAGAAATTCTTAGTTGATTAACACCCATATGGTTTTGTCGACTAATCAATTAGTTGATTTAATCGACAGATCTGCAAAACTGAGTTTCTCCACAAATAACTATGCAAAAGCATCACTTTAAATCTTATTTTTACCACAAATGTGCTGATACGATTTATTCAATAAAAGATTCATCCAGCATTAAAAAAGATTTAATAAAATGACTAATCGACTAAAGAAATCTAAGTCAACTAACACCAAAATGACCGACTTGTCAACTAATTGACCAAGAGGTGGCGATCCCAGCACAAACTGCAACTGGGAATAAGTTACTGACTTTTTCTTGTTTTAAAAGACACGTCTGTGATATTCTATATTGTTCTTGATAGTAGGATACATTGTCGGTATTGGCCTTTTCAACAAATCCTGAAAAGACCAATACCGACAATGCATGTATCCTACTGTCAAGTCTTGAGTTTGTATGTGTATCCAAAACCTGATTTATCTTATTCTTCTGTGCTATAGAGCTCCATTGTTAAAGAAGTCATGCCATCGTGACTTCATGCCCTGCTGCCAGGATCTTACCAACAGAACATGGCATATACAGGAGTGTGACAATCAATCATTTATTGCCTGGGGTCCCTAAAGAAACGGCAACATTGTGCATTATCTTCTATGCTTCCTATCAACTGGTTTTAGAAGTCCCAAGGTCAAGGTATAAATGGAGGGGTGATCAGGCTTTTGCAGTTGCTGCCCCGAGACTCTGGAACAAGTTACCCCCTGATATTCGCACTATTACAGATGTAGCTCTTTTTAGATCCAAAATCAAAACCTATTTGTTTAGAATGGCTTTTAATACATAGTAGTGGTGTGACAATTTCCCTCTCCTCCTCCTGTTTCTATGTAACCTTTTCTGATTTTACTGTTTTCCATGTTTCATTCTTTTTATTGTATGATATGTTGCTTTATTCTTGGTTCCTGATGTAAAGCACTTTGGATACCTGTATATATATATATATATATATATATATATATATATATATATATATATATATATATATATATATATATATATAAATGTTGACTGTTTGATCTTTCCCACAAACTAGAAATATTCTGAGGTGCACAAAAGGTAATACATGTGCCGGTCTCCTTGAGCAAACAGCAGACGATAAAGGTGGATATCAAACAGACAGTGAAGCTGGGTGGTTGGTGGAAAAGATAGCCACGTGTCCATGCACACACGCCTGTCTCATACGTTTATCTGGAAGTGTCTAGATACAATCCTAAATGAAGCAGCAGCAGCAGTATTCAGAAACCAGTTTCAGACTAACGTATTGAAATGGATTAAACATGTGTTTGCAGGTGAATGGGTTTCCCAGTTATTCAACCTGTCTTTGCAACCCTTCTCCCAGCCAGGGTGAACGTGGGTTTGACAATGAACAGATGCTTCCATGAGGGATGGGAATTTAAATCTATGCTATTATTTATTTTCGCCAACTACCTGAGATTTACAAGTTACAGAAAGCCAGACAAACAAGAGCAGCACTAACACGGAAGTGAGAAAAAGAGCTGAATAAAAAAATGAGGTTTGACTCAAGTCAAGTAATCAACCTGGGAGTCTCCAGGGTTGAATGGGTCAAAAAACATTCACACTCAAACATACACATCCAGAGATAAAAGAACCATTAGGGACTATTTTCACCTTTGTGGTGAACAATATTGTTTACAAGACACACTGTGGGATGTATTTTGTTGCCTTAAAATGTACTCCCGAATTTGAGTTAAAATACAATGACCAAATGGTTGATTATTTAGTTACAATAAGTGAATAATATAAGAAACTTCTAATAATCCCAGTTAGTTAACTTGTGAAACTAAACTCAGACACACGTTTTTCTCTGAACCAGAGGGGTTTTGCAAGATAGTGGAAAAGTATAAAGGGGATGTTAATAAATTGGATTGTGGTTTCTGCCAAATAACAATCAGGATTTCTACATGACACTGTATGTGCAAACTGAGCATGTATTGTACATTTTCACATATATATATATATATATATATATATATATATATATATATATATATATATATATATATATATATTTATATTTTAGGGCTGTCAATCGATTAAAAAAAATTAACTAATTAATTGCACAATTTGCTGTAATTAACCGCGATTAATTGCTTTTTTAAATTGAAACTGAAGCTTGTAATAATGGATATTTAAATGCTAAATCACTTAACTTTGCAAATATGAAGAAAAAAACAAACGAAACAAAGGAAAGGTTCTGCTAAGTTCAGAATGTTTAATATCTTTCAGAACAACAGCAGCAACAATTTGGCTTATTTAGTCCTGCTGAAGGCTGCTAAAACGGCTAGAAACTGTCTGACTTGAGAGCAGATTTTTGTCACCGTCCCCGGCTGCTGTCGCCTGCTCTCGTCTACTTTACAGGCGAGGAGCAGTTCATCTCCAACGAGCCGAGAGTTCAGTCGGCGGCAGGGCAGTCGGGACTCACCCGGAAATGGCGAGCGGAATGAGGTGACTAGTCTCTCAAAATCTGACGAAAATCTTCTAAACTGACCTTTGTTGAGCTGAAATGAAGACAGATTCAGCAACTGCATCACGGCCTATTTCTCGCTTAAAATGTTTTCAGAAACATGTTTCAGTGAACTATTTTAGTACAATATGAGATCGTATTCTGAACGGCCGCCATGACAGTCTGGCTCTCAATATCTGGAGAAAACAAACCCATGTGACGCGTTCGTCCAATCAGCTGCCGGTTTTCATTACTTGGGCAACAATACAGAGTAGCGCCGCCTGCTGTTATGTAGACGTATTACGTTTCTCAGCCGCCACATGAAGTAAACAAACACAGCTCGAGTTAAATATTAAAAAATTAACGCAAAAATGAACGCGTTCATTTTGACAGCCCTAATATATATATGTTCATAATGTTTACCTGATCTTGAGCCATGTCTGGAGGGCACTGGATCTCTGCTGCAATTAAAGCTGCAGACAGAAAGGGGCTTTGAGACAAACAGCCTT
This sequence comes from Perca flavescens, assembly GCF_004354835.1. Taxonomy (NCBI): domain Eukaryota; kingdom Metazoa; phylum Chordata; class Actinopteri; order Perciformes; family Percidae; genus Perca; species Perca flavescens. The sequence goes on along the minus strand of NC_041333.1, from coordinate 32,201,174 downwards.
TGCACTGCAGAAATCTGGTAACAGAGCCCTCCTCAGGATTCCAGATGGCATTATATGCTGCATGAATGAAAAGCAGTGGGAAAGCATGTAACTTAAGATGAAAAAAAATGTGCCATAAAAGGATCAAAGTGAAAGGCAGTGTTAGTGAAGCTACTTTTAAAGCATAGCTTTGCAAGCTACAGTACCAATTACTTCATACTGGAAAAAGTTGAACTGAAGGAGGAGAATTGTAGTTTGGTTAACTAAAGCTACTTATAAAAAGTACTTTAAACTACTTTGTAAAAAATAAAGAATTGAGAATGTAATTGAAATTGAGAATGTACTTGTGATATAAACTTATAACAACATTTCAAGTCAGATGCCAGCTAAAAATGCTACTCAAATGAGTGTATTGTGAAATGTGCCCACTTGTTTTACATCAACCAAAAGAAATGTCTGTTTTGTTTTTGCATATGTTGATCAGTCAGACACATGCCTTCCAGAAAGAAGAGCCCAGGAAGGGGCAGTGCACCAAGCAGGATTACTCGGTTAGCCAGATAACTTATAAAATAGCATGCAGCAACTTCTCTGAACATTTGTTAATAAATTAATAATAATAAATACTTATGACGTGTTGAAATATTCAAGTTTAGTTTTACAAATTCAGATTTTAAAACATTAAAAACTATAGTCAAATATTTTCACAGGAGAGCTGACATTTCAGCTTTCTGGAATAGCCCTGAGACCTCAACCACCTTAAAAAAAACTGTCTGCCTGACGAATGCATTGCCTGGCCGTGCCTTCACAGCGGTCAGGATCAAAGAAAAAGAATGCAGGGCTGATCAAAGAGGGTTCATTTACAGTAGAGAAGTAATGGTAACATACATTTTAAAAATCATTCTTTTCCTTTTATGGCCCAAAAATTGACTACACAACAAATGGCAAAACAGTCATTTGACTACTTGAATCACTATGCAAATGTGAATGTAGGTGAACTACCACCAAACTACTGCAAAATGTAGTTAAACTAATAGTTTAATCACATGTAGTTCAAGTCCGTTTTAAAACAAGAGGGATGAGAAAAGCCTGTGTATTCATTTTTCAAATGAATGAATCAAATTAATTTCTAATCATTTACAGTTATTTATTCATATTTTCATTTTATTCATCATTTAGTCCTATCTTTTAAAAATGTCAGTGTTTTTAATCATAATTTCTAATTAGTTTGAATGTTGAATTCTCAGTTGTGGGTGTGATGGCATTTTCCTCTTTTGATGCAACATGTAATGCTTAGTACAAGATTTATCACAACCAATTCTTTAATACTGTTCTTGTCTAATCAAACCAGCTGTCAACGCACCAGTTAAACTGTTATCACAGTAGGGTTGCAGAGCAGTCCTTAGCGCCATCAGTGATGCGAGACTTTGGACTACCAGCAGTGAGCCTGAGTTGTCTGAAGTTGATGGCTGATGTGGTGCACACTGGCAGCGGCGGGTCGTTGCTGCAGGACTAAAACTGTCTTTTCTCAGAAAAGCTAGATGGTCTAATTCACAAACAGCACGTCGTAGTGCACCTGAAAAATGAAGTCGTAAGAGTGAATATTAAATCAATACCAAAATGAAACACATTCACTTGGACTAATGGTTTGACTCAGATTATTTATCTGTGGTAAATAACTTAAAAAGTGAAAACAAAGATTTCTCAGATATTACCATGTGCCACAGGAAGTAGTTCCTTTTCACACATAGAACAGTAGAGTCCCAAATAGCATGGCTTTTGGTCTTTGACTCTCTGTAAGTAGAACACAAAAACAGTCTCAAGCTTTTTTTAAATTGCTATGTCCATATCTCAAATCTTTTTTATATCCAAACTTTTAGAAATGACTGTTAAGAAACATCTTTGAGGAGTTACTGAAAACATTTTCGTTAAGGGTTAAGATTCAGGCAGATACATAACACAGACACTGCCCATAAAGTGGAAAATTTGTTTCTAAATGCTAATTTTGTATAAGTTCTAAACTTTTTTTTTTTATTTCAGTGGTACTCTTTGGTCATCTACTGTATTGCTTTAAATGGTATGTTGACATCAGACAGTATTTTCCTTGTCAGACCCTTAGTTTTTAAGTATTCACACAGGACTTCACTCATTGCCATCCACTGTGTTTTCTTTATGTGCTTCTGTGTGCAGAAAACCGACCAAGTGCAAAATCCATCACTGCATGGGGATGGCAGCATTGGTGTTATTTTAATTGTACAAACATAAATATTGCAATACAAAGAAAAACTGATTAGAAATAGGATATTCATGCAATCTGATTTGATGAAAAAAAAAAAAAAAGTTAACTTGATATCACTTGAGTTGACACTTACCTTTCTTTTTGTAGAGGTATTGTTAAATCTTCTGCGCGCCTGCTTGCAAGATCTCTGTATGTTTATAGCTTGGTTGAAAAAATGGAAGTTAGTTTACATAAACAAAGTAGATGCATACCTAGAAACACCAATGCAGCAGAATAAAAACTAACTATATTGTCAAAAATGTTGAACAGCAGTTAAGGGAATATTTTGACATTGTAAAGTAAATAAATTACATAATTGAGATATATATATATATATATATATATATACACACACACACAAAAATACATAGTTTCAAAAAACTTATAATGTAATGTATTAATAATTTAAACATTATATGATGTGCTATACTGTAATCTGAGTCCCCAACTCTCTACTGGGTAGAAGCTTTTATAAACTTGTATGTACCAAAGTATTAAAGTAATTCTTTACAGTTTCACTACTCACTATTAACTATTAACAAATACAGACCGAATAAGGCAAAAGTTAAAGAAAAATGTTTTATTTCTCTGTAGGGTCTGTTTCATAATGTAGTCAGCTCACGCTTAATACTGGACCAATTTTCAAAAATGTTGTCCCCATTAGTCACTTTGGCACAAAAACAAAAGAAAACACCCCGATAGTTTATTAAAGTTTTCCTTTAATAAACTATCGGGGTGAAGGTCTGCAGTACTGAATGTTACTGAGTGATCAATTAGATGCTTGACAATGCTAAAAACGTATGGGTATTATTTAGATAAATCAAGCATTGGCAGTAGATTGTGGCAGGATGAGCTCAAATACATAATGAGGTTGTCAACAGTGCTACTTCCCAGAGAGGCTGTAATAAATCCAGTTGACTTAGGGGGGCCCTGGTAGCTCACCTAGTTGTGCATGCAGCTGATGTACCAAAGCACAGTCCTTACTGCAGTGGCCAGGGTTCGATTCCAACCCTTTTCTGCATGTCACCACCACCCGCCACCCCCCCTTCCTGTCTATAGTTGTCCTATCGATTAAAAAGGCAAAAAAGCCCAACAAATAATCTTAAACCCCCCTCCAAAAAAAATAACTAATTGATTAAACACATTACTCAAGATGTAATTCTGTTTTTTTAATCTTTTACTTGATCTGCCTTACAATGTAAAGGCAACTTGCTCCTTTTTGTAATTAATTTTTGTAATGTACTACAAACTATACTTCTCCAGTGTGCTATTCAACAACACTGGCACGTACATGCATTGATTTGTAAAACTTATGATTTTATATTCTAAATAGACTATATAATAATACCTTTTGGTTTTGTGTGCTGACTTCCTAGACCATCCTCTGCTGGACGAGTAGGACTACATCCTGCTGCTCCAGCTTCTTGCAGACCCCCTATGTCTTCTTTTTTTTGGGAGACACAATGTCAAACTCAAGCCTTGTGGAACGACCAGGTGTGGTAGGCACTTTTTTAAGAGCTTTGTGTTCCCTCACACCCACAGAGGACTCTCCTGACTCAGTCACTCTGTCATTTACACTTGGTTTCAAGATTAGCTCTGTCTGCTGGCAGGTAATCCAGCTGTCATCCTGAACCTGTGGCAAGAAATGTGACTGATAAGCATTCTCTTGAACAATGTCTTTTTTTGAGCTGTGTACTCTGACAGGTCTGGCTTTGGATGGTCTGCTCTTCAAACCCGGCTTCATTGCTTTTGACTCATAATCTGCTCTGGCCCTGTGAGTCCTCCTCTGGCTGCTCCTAGTCTCAATCTTCTGAAGACAGGCTCTCCCTACACTCTTGGCTTCATAGCATCCACCTGTCAATTAACATTAAGTCACATATTTAGCAAATGGATACATCTGGCAGTCATGTTTTCCCTGGAACAAACTGGAATGTTGTTGAAAAAATTATTAGAGTAACTGGTGTTGGTACTTTAAATCGGCATTGGGCAGCCTCACAGACAGGCAGCTATAAACAGCAGTGAAAGATGAGCCCGAGAACACCACCTGTAATGCTTTAAATGTTTTCTTATTGAATGGATTTTAATTTGGATGTTATTCAACACTATTGATTATCAAAAGGTGGACATAATTTCAATTAAGACATAACGTTTAGACTAGGACTTTCTTTTTCTAGTCGGTTTGGTCTAGTTTGCCTTCATACTACCTTAAATTGTGCGTAAGTGGCAGATGCTGGACGTGAACCATTTATCTTGCACTTTTAGTTAATTATTTCATTAATTCTGTGCTGGCCTGTGTGAGCGTATCCTGAGCAGTCATCGCATTGGAGATGGTAGTTTATTGTGAGAAATTTACTAAAGGTTAGACACACACAAGTTAGAAATCCTATTTGTGTTTTAATTTTCCTATTTTGATAGTATTTTAGTGCATTATTTTTTTTCATATTAGCTGCAGCCACATTCCCCCAGCAACTGTAGAAGTACCCACTGATGTACACAAACTGGTTGGGAATCACAAAGTTTTCATTTTACTCAAAACTTTAATGAAGACAGATTGTTGACCATTCACTACTTCAGAATTTAATTTCGGCAAAAGATTGCACAAATTAATTTGGATGGTGCGATTTTTTTGTTTGCTGCATTTCCACTTTGTTAAGTGGAGTTTGTTGTAAGTTTGTTAAGTCCTGTATTTTATTTTTAAAACTAAAAATGTTGTTTGCGTAGCTTTAATGATTTAGGGTTGGGGATAAAACGGAATTATTTTAATGGGGAAAAAACACAGTGATTCACAGCCATTACTGAGACTTTCAGTAATGTGGGCTCCCTATTAAGTGCTTTTAACACACATTCGCTGGCCTCTCCACGCTCCGTGTTTGATGATGTTAACGAGTGACCATGCACGATTACATACACAAGGCTCTTGGGGAGGCAGTTGATGAGCAAAGAAAGGCTTTAATGGAACACTTGTCTACTCTGCTTGTCTGTGCAAATCACACACTGGTGAAGTTTGCGCTGTAATGAGACAAATCACATTAGTGTAATCATGTTTAATCTCATTTTTTTTTCTCTCCCTTCAATTTAGCCTGTTTGATGATTCTGCATTTAGCATTGACTTGATTAAATGACCTCAGCTCCTCAGACAACCAACCAAATATGTCCATTAAACTGCTTATTACACATACGTACTATATCGCACATAAATAGGTCACAAATAGTCAGTTTTCATCTGCGAATGAAATTATAAATATGGAAACTACAATGTAAATGACTGGTGAGAATATCACTGGCTTAGTTTTACGCATTTAGAAAAGGGGCTGCACGATATGAAGAAAATATCTAACTGGGATTATTTTGACTGATATTGCGATTGCAATACGATTCACGATACTGAAGGGAATTATGTTAATATCATTATTCTCATTTTCATTGACCAATATTAAATCTTAAAAACTTAAAATGATTATAGTGTGATTTTTGCGAGGCTCTGTACCAAACAAAGATGTTTTCTGTAGTCTGTAGGATAGGATTTGTAGGCCGGGATGTCTCTGCAGCACCACAATACTTAATTCAGAAAAGTTTGACACATATTTTGCCTTTTGGATATTGCACTAGCCCATATTGCGATTTCGATAAAATTGCGATTAATTGTGCAGCCCTATTTAGAAATAATTATTTTATTATAGGTTATTTAATTGGTGAACATGTTTTAACATATTGTATTAGTGGTAGAACCTTTCTACGTGAAGATATACACTAAGTTGCCAGTTTATTAAGTCTACCTAGCTAAAACTAATGCAGTCTAATACAACAGTCCTGCACTAAACTTTTTGTTGTAGCAGTTTAGTGAGGTGGTGGTTCAACTTCATGGTCATTTTGGAAGCTTTAGTTTGTGCGGATGTTGAATTGTATTGTGTTGGTAGACCAAGAGGTACCCTCATTGATATAAATAATGTACAAAATATTAGAATAAAATATTTTGTCTTTACTGTGCAGCAAAGTCTAATTGGTAAGTGATGAAATTAACTAAGTGCATTTCCATTTTCTGCTACTTGTACTTTTATTCTAGGACATTTGAGAGGAAAATATTGTATAATTTATTCCACCAGATTTATTAGACAGCTGCAGTTACTAGTTACTATTCAGTTTAAGATTTTACAAAAACAAGATGATCTGTTTATAAAATATGATGAATTGTTAAAGATTAAACTACACAACAGTATATAAAGTAGTCAAAATGATCTCAACCACCAATAGCTACAACAGTAAAATACGTCTTTCACGTTAATGCATTAGTAATAATGATATAATAAAATAATACAACACTGTCATTCTGCATTATGAGTACTTTTGATATTTTAAGCAGATTTTGTTTTGTACTTCCACCACTGAGAATTGGGCAATTCACGGAACATGTCTATGTGATTTCAGAAGAAAAAAAACACTGAAACAGAAAAAAGGATGAAAGAGAATATCAATGAAACGCTAACATTTAATCTTATTGTGACTTAACAGAATGTATATGAATGCTTGTACTTAAAGTAAATCAAATGTGTATTCACACTACTGGAGTTTACAACACATATTTACATAATTGGAATTGAAAAAATAAAGGTCAGTTCTTTAAGTGAAATCAGGCATGTCTAAAGCATCCAGGTTCCTCACCCATTTTCTACAAAACCATCATTAAAACAGAACTAAATGATTATCTAGTGCATAGGAAAACAAATGAGGTTTTGTATTTTAATGATTTGTTATGAGGCACATTCAATCAGCGCTACAATTTCAATGCTTTTGGTTAGTTATACGTTTAACTGAGAACCGGCCTTCATGGGCTTAATAAGATGTGCTGTCACACTACATTAGAAGCTGATCTGAGATAGCTGAAGCCTCATCATCTACTGTATGCATGGTAAGAGTGTGTGGGCTAGTTGCCTGAGGGAGCTGTAACATACGTAGATAATTTACAACATATGGTTTCAAATTCTGAAAGATAAATGGTGAAAAGTATGCAGCAATGGTATGAACTGAATATGGTACATTGCACTGCGTTCTGTATCAATAATTGTTTCATTATTGTTTTACTGCCAAGAAAATGTCCACTGGACATGTGAACATTGGCACTATATTTGCATATTAGACATTCTGCTTTGTTCACAATATGTCTTGCTTTCAGGTTATTAGTTACCTGATGGAGTGGAGGGAGCTTTCTGCCTGGACCTGGACAACCTGCGAAGCCTACTGCCTGTCTGCCTGCTCTGGTTATCCACCTGCTCTCCCCCCTCACCTTGCTTCTGTTCTATAATTTCTTCTTCCTGTCCCTGTGACAACTCTGTGCTCTCCTTACTGACTGAAATAGCAATCTGTCCATCAAAAGCAGAGGCCTGCTCATGCCCTCGGGCCTGCTCAGAGCCAAAAAGTTCTTCTGACAGCAGGGCAGGGCTCTCTGCCCCTAAACCCATCCTGGGAGGTGACTTGGTCTTCACATCTTTCTGTGGACTGCCTTCGTTGCCTTCCCCCTCGAAAAGTTCTGGAGTAAAGAAGATAGTTTGGTCCTCCTCTTCATCTTCATCTGGATTGTCACAGCGGGGAGGAGATGTAACTGGAGAAGGATCAAGAGCCAGATCGTGTGGTTCCACTTGGATTTCACTGGAACTGTCTTCAGCCCCTTGCTTAAGACAAGTTGCCGCAGTCTTCTTTTGTGGAGAGGAGATCTGCTGTTTCTCATTGGGCTCCGAATGATTAGGTGTTTTCAAGTGCTGGCTGAAACTACTGGGCCCTTTTCCTTTAAATATTGGCTTCTTGAAGCTGGTGCTGATGGGGCTGGAGGTGAAAATGTGGTACAGCGGCTGAGCGGTTCTTTTTTGATGCGATAGGGGCTCTGCTGAGGGGCTGTGCATCATATTCAATCTTTCTGCATCAAGGAAACAAAACATTCAAAATCAGTTAACAGTTGATATTTATCAACCTCAGCATTGATATTTATACTGGCATATAACCGAAGACAACAGAGAAAACATGTTTAGACTCACAAAGACGCTTTTAAGTCTCACAATGAAATGAGACTGGTATGTGGAGCACCTTGGCTGCCAAGGCTATCTTATAAAGAAAGATATAAATGCATGCTTACGCTCAATATAATCCAAACAAAGGTCAAGGGGATTTAATTAAAAGCAACAGTCCAACATCTGCTCATCAGCTCGCTCCAGCGCCACTCAGGCACGCAAAAGACCTTACAATAATGAGGCGAGCCACTCAACTGATCCCACGGCCCCCACCCCTTACTATGAGGGAGGGATGGGGGTCTGCTACTGCTCTGCTACCACCCATATCCACCACACAGAATTCAACTGGGCAAACAGCTACAACCCTGCCATGACCCCAAAGACAATGGGTGCTAGCCAAGGCAATGTGCAAACACGTCACCTAAAAATATTTTCTTGTGGTGATGACATGCTCATATATCCTTGAGCACAAAAATGACATGCACCTTTTGATCACTGTCTTTTCAAAACTGATTACTTTACATTTCATAATTCATGTAGAAAGAAGAGATGAACTAGGTCTAAAACAGGGGGAACAGTGGAGTTTTATTGGCAAATATTTTTTATGTATTTATGTATCTATCAGAGGTTTAGCCACAATAGAGGGAAACATTTATTTTATCGCAACTCTATCATGAATTTAATAGATTGAAAGCGGATACTAAAATGTACATAAAGCAGTATTTTTCACTTCTCAGGAATATGCCCGAGTTAAAACAGTGTTGAGGCAGAGTCAAACATTGTTTCTACATAAAAAAAAAAACTTTAGAGATATTAACCTCGCAGCACCAAAACTCTACTTTCAACTTTTCGATTTAGCTCACCTGCTTTTTCATTTTGGTCAGCTTTCAACTGTGTACAAGAAAAAAACTTGATGGTTGAGGGGCTTGTGTCCTGCTGGGGTTCAGGCAGTTTGACATATGAGCGGGGTGTCTGAGGTTCTGTGGCATTGGGCAGACCCTGTCCCTCCAAAGTTACTGACAAGTGACTGTTTGGAGATGAGACGGCAGAGCTGAGGGTCTGACTATCTGCAGGAGCCCCCTCCACCTTCTGTTGCACCTGAGAGAACGCTACCAGAGACTGCATGGCATTGCTGAAGGTGTCATGATGCTGGACAAGCTGGCGGACCCATTTAGACAGACCTGGGATTACACAAACATACACACATCAGATACAAACGCTACCAAAAATCTTACAGTGGATAACTATTGCCATCTAGTGTTTAAATTGAGAGGCTGTTTAGTCCTCAAATTAAGTCAGTCAGTGTTCACACACTGTAAACATTACTGAGTACCTGTGATGTACTTATTGGGATTATTCCTGTAACGGTCGTCCACTAGAATTAGGGCACCCCAGTCATTCTTGTGGCGTATACACCTGTAAAATGAAGTTTGAGGGTTTAACTCTAAAAAGGCAGGGAGCCCAAAAGTAAAACTCAAGCTGTAGAGGATAGATTTACCTTCCCAGGGCCTGGTTTAGCGCTCTGTAGGCCTGAATCTCATACCAACGATTGCCTGGGAGAAGACCTCTGGATTTGCAGTGTTGGTCATTGTACTTCATCTTCAGTTCCACCTGAAACCACAGGCCAGTATATTAAAAGATGATTTAATGTCAGCATTTGGATACATGTTGCACAACGGTTTTCCAGTTCACCCTGCTTTATACACCAATTGTTTCTGTGCATTCATTATAGTGTGTGAGGTTCTTTCTGGTACCTTTAGTCCATCAAATAGTGACCTATAAGCCACCATAAATACTAGGTACACATCACAACATCACCATCATCGTTTGAGAAAGTGATGAACCCAAGAGAACTACAAATATGTTGAGAATAAAGCTGATATAATAAATTGAAGAAAAGTTGTGCCATGTTTTAATCTCGATAAAATTTGATGCTATAAAAATAAATAAAGGCGGAATGCCCAAAAATAGTTTAAACATAAGTTACTGGCTACAGAAGGACTACTGAAGATATTGAACTAAAAACCTGTTTGAGGGCACCAGGCAAAAAGGGTTTCATGCATGTCTACTGATAGAGAATTAATCGGATTAATCTTATGAAGGGGAAACCAAGTGGGCGATGGATCTGGGGCAAACTAAACACCAAACAAATACTATTCAGGACCTGAAGGGGTTGGGTATTACTTGCTCTTGCAGACAGATGTGTTCTGAAAGGGGAACAGAGGGGCTAAAGAGAGGCCATGACAGTAGAGTCGAGGTAGGAGGGGCAGACAAGGTGGCCTAGGTGACATGAAGCATCCCTGCACAAAAATGCCAGGAAAGCATCCATCCATTTGCATCTGTCGCTGCCGATTTTAGCGCTAACCTTTCAGAATTGACAAGTGAAAAGATCAGCTGGGCGTCTGACGGGATGCCATGCAGGGCAGGCTGCTGAACGAGGCTTTAACTGCTTTTGACAGGTACCGCGTGTTCGCCCTGAGCCACCAAACACAGGGCCGTGGCAGGTACAGTCTGTTCCTTTACGCACATCACGCAATGCCACTCTGGCCTGTCTGGGCTTGTGTACATAAACAAACAAGTAGAGTCACAGGAATTCCTAAATGTCACCCCAAAGTTAGACTATGACTAAAAACACCTCACCTAAGAAGCATGCAAACAACTGAGCAACATCTGCCACCTCCATACAAAAACTACACGGACACTGGAAAACCTCTAATGTTTGTATGATGCAGGTCTAGGCTTTTCAGTAGATCTAAAATACAAATTTTTCTCTGCGAAAAATACAATAGTACAGTACTGCAGGCTGTCAATGGAGTCATAAAGCCATGTCACAGGAAGTTATGTTAATACTGCTGGCTCCATGATGTTCGTCAATGTATGAGACACCAGAGCAGTTAAAGAATCCACTTCTAAACCCACAGCTTGAACAGAAAGGCCAATAGCCTCAAGCCAGCGGTGTCATCTAAATCCAATCACAGTCCATTTCAGCGTTCGAGCCATCACATCCCGGGTCTGTACCATGTCATTGTCCAATCCAACATGACAGGTTGCATATGTGAAAAAGCCAATTCTGGCTGCTAGCAAATCTCGCAAATGTGCAAGAAACCACAAGCTAGAAGGGATTAGTTAAAATGTCAAGAGATCACTCGCCTGCTTTGGCCTTGTCCTCTACAGCAACCTGTTCATCCCTAAAAACATATATTTGACCAGTAGGCATGATTCGCAGCTGAGCGCATTTGTTTGAGCTACATTTTACGCAGGGTGTGCGTACGTTCGCGTCAGTGTGCACGCCTCTGGCAGTCCGGGACATCTTGTGCTTGTCACTGAGATTGCTGAGCGCCTCATCTGCCACATAAGGCTGAGCTGACAGCTGAGTGGCTCATCTTGAAGACAGTGTCCACGTGTGTGTGTGTGTGTGTGTATGCGCTCACAAGGGTATCAGACTATCGCACTGCTTTCCACCATGCTAATGGATCAGCTCACAGCAAGACTACATACAGAATCCTACTTATTCTTTGATTTTTGCTTTTTTATGTTCCACTAAAGAAATAACTGTTTAGAACATAACTGAATGGAAAAATCTAATTTCTAGATTTTACCTATTTATGAAGGTTGAGGCTTACCTTAAGTTCTAAATGGTAATGAATAGGGGTCGCTATGGAACAGGGCTGCAATACTTGTCTCAGTCTCTCTTTTTATATAGAGCAGGTCTAGACCATACATCATTTACATTTCTTCTAGGAGATGATCAATTCTAAGCGGAATAGATAAGCACATAAGAAGTTGGGTCCACACTAGTTTAATGATAGCCAGACTGATTATTTTGAGAGTATGGAGAAATGAAGGGGTGCCGTCAATTCAGGAATGGGCTTGTGAGATGGCTAGAGTTGCAGCATTTGAAAAGATGTCATACAAAAGGTTTGTCAGATTTCCTGTCCACACTAGAAAATGGGTAAAGTAGTTATGCTTTCTGGAGGGCTCCCAGTAAGCTACAGTATGTGCGGTGGAGAAGCGTATGCTATGTGCTTATGGTGTTATCACATATACTGTACATACTGTATGTTTATTTGGTATATCATTTTATTATATTGTCTTGAATTTTATCGTTATTATGTAATCTTTTCTTAATTTTTGTCTAAGTGAATGGTGAACACGAGTGGGGGGTTCAGGCGGGGAGGGGATATGTTCATGTTGTGAAGTGTATGTTTTGTATGTGGTTTTAAAAACAAATTGTTAATCATAAAAAAAATTATGTATAAAGTTGCCAGTTTGTGAGTCGGGTCAAATGGTCTTGACTACAGCTGTGGCAACAACCCTCAACACTTTTTTGTACCAACCAAACTACAGAATATGCATAGCACCAATTAATGCACTGCCAAAGACAGAAAGCTAATCAAACATAGATCACATTAATTTTACTTTATTCAAATTTCCATGTATGGCTGATTGTGTTTTAACAGCGCTCAACAATTGAGAACTTTGGCTTCTTTCGTAAACGAAGGGAGTTGTACAAGAAAAGGTTGACTTTGCATTTCTAAAGCCGGCCTGTGGTGCTGACATGGACAGTACAAGTGGTGATCATATATTATATGGCCTTCTTTCAGAGGTTGATGATAAAGCCATATGTACAGTCTTGAGTGTGCCTGGAGCATCCATCAGCTCTTCTTCTTGACGATTTCCATGAACTCTTCAACATTCCTCCAAAATCCCCTTTATCCATCCATTTTACATGCTTGCAGGCCTTAGAATTAAAATGCTCTTGTGGTTGTCTTTAATAAAGGGCAGCAGCAAGCGGTTGCCTGAGCCCTTCATTAAACTAAGAGAGATGCCTTATCAGTTGTAAGTGTCTTTTTATTGCTTGTTAAAGCCACTTATTGTTTGACTCACCCGCGCAGGATTTGACTTTTCACTGTAAAACATGCCATTGGAAAAACTCAACATAAATGTAATACCACCTTTGGCAGGGCTTTCTCTGCAGAGGACTTTTCAAGTTCAACCTTTGATCTTTGTCACAATAACACAACAGGCCAGTAAAATGCCATGCTATGTGCTTAGGCTGTAGCTTGTAAGAGTTATGCCTGTCTGGGAATGCAGGCATCTGAAGTGCTGGAGTAGTTTAAATGGAGAGAAGCTGGGCCTACACCTCTTATCCTAGCAATGGGGTGCTGCCGTGTGAGTGTGGCATAGAATGAATGAATTAATGCCTGAGCCCATGTGTGCTCTTAAGAGAATTTGCACATGTTAGCACTAGTGCATGGAAGTGACAATGTAAGAACATATCACGCATGTGTGTGTGCATTAGAGAACCAGTTTCAGTGGGGAACATATGGTGTAAATATAATAAGGTGTTAATATGAGGCATTTATGCAGATGACAATGTGAAAGAAAACACATTAACAATCTTAAAATAAGAAACAATACAACTACTGGTGTTTTCAAAAAACCTTGGGAGTGCATAATGTAGCAGAGGACCATCGCTTTGCCTGAAATTAACGCCGGGTTCACACTGTATGTGGAAGTGCCGCAATATGTCAATTCTTGCACAAATAGTAGCATATGCACATTTCTCCATGGTGGTCAACAAGCGATTGTGCTCTTTTCTAATCACACGTAGAGCATCTTTGTGTTTGTCTGATTGTATTGGTTGCTCTCGGTTTAAACATAACTGACAATGTGGAATATGTATGTAATTAAAAAAATAAACAATCACAAAGCAGTGACAATAGGCTTTTTTTTCTAATGAATATAGGCGTAGTGGATGGGCAGATCTTGAAATTTCGGAGGAATTGAAACTCCAGGGCAGGAAAATTCAAAAGGGTTGGCAAGCATATGATGCATATTTTATAATTTATCAGAATTAGATCATTTATATCATAAACATATAGAAGAACAAGACATAAGTTAGGGAAAAAGAAAAGTAGCAGCATAGGGCTTTGTCAATCCGGATGGGGATGTGTGAGGAAAAAAATTCACGTAGAGGAGGACAAGCAGGTTAACCGGTTAAAGCATCATAACAAATCTAAATTAATCATAATTAAGCACAATCCATTTCCAATCCTTGAAACACTAGGCCCCCCTTTCCAGTATTATAAGTTGCAGCTTAACCAACATGCAAAAAAGAATGAAATAAAACTGCAATGAGCAGTTTCAACAACGTAGGTCAGCAAGTCAAATAAGCAGAGCTTCATTACGTTAAAAAGGTTGCTCCGCAGCTATGTCAGCAACACTTGATTGAAACAACCTTAGTATAGATCACTGCACGCAGGGCAACCATGCATCCTTACTCAGAGAGTACACTGAATCCTGAATCACTCTTCCAGCGGAATTGACCATAACATGTAATGGTATTGACTATCCAATAGTGGATACACTATTACCGTGTGCCAGTGCCTCTGCATTTGTGTGACCCCCTGAATAGCCTATTATCTATCTGACAGAGTGCTACAGCAGTATACTGTATGTGCTCCTTCAACATGAGGGCTACGAGGGCTAGCGGCATGGCTTTAACAGTCATTAGTGTCAGTGTCCCCATCCTCTCGGCAGTGTAATGGGGTTAGCTCAAAGACCTTTAAAGTCCCCCAGGGCTTCTCTGGGGGCCACACCGCGTCTCCCACTGAAATAGGAGATAACAGGAGGAATTGAAAGACAACTAGAGAGAAGCAAAAAGGAGAAACAAGCAAAACTGCAGATTAAGAAAATGTAAATTAAAGAAAATGGAGACTAGAATCTAGGATCTAACAAGCATGGTCTGTTAGGTCTGAACAGGGTGGACACAATAACAAACATCTTTAAAATTATAAAATCCAATACAACAGAGCCTTTGGGAGGCAAAACGTGCTAATCTCCACTGAAAGCCAGACAAACCATTATAAAAGAAAATTGATGATAATGGCAGGATGAGGCAAATCTTATCATTTCTTATAAACTCAGATTCTAGTGAGAACTGGTCATGGTCCTGAACTGACCCACATGCACAAAAGAACAAAAACAAAGACGTCAAACTCAGCACACTGCCATACGGATTCAAATATGGAGGCCACTGATGTAACCATTTACACTTTCATTTATAAATTGAAGTGCAGTGGAAGCCAGCAAATTCAGGAGCAGATGATAATAACAATGATAATAGATTGTCTTTTGGAAAAAAGTGGCCTGGTTGTTTAAACTGGATTTATATCTAAATACTTCAAGTGTTTGGCGACATCCAAAGTTATGTATTTGTAGATCTCCCCCGTTTTGAAGGGATTGGTTGGAAAAGGGAATTATCACACTGGGGGATCTGTATCTCGGTGGCATATTGAAATCCTTTGAGGATGTGGTATAGCAATTTGGAATCCCTAGGTCCAAATTTTCAATTCTGCAACTTCGCTATCTGTTAGTGGGGATTTTTGGATCCAGTTCTTCAGCCCTGAAAGCACCAGAATGTTTACATATGGTGTTGTAGAAATATGGAAAAGGTCATGAGGCTTCTGGCTATTATTCTATGCTTATGCAGAATCTGGCGAATGGAGCCTGGACAGCCCTCAAAACGACACGGGAAAGGGATCCGAGTATTACATCGATGATGAGGAGTGGGACACAATCTATAGGAATAATAAAACTATGTCACGCGATGCGAGGGTGCGCTTCATTTAGTTCAAAATTTTGCATCACGTCTATTGAACTCCCTCCAGATTGTTTAGAATTGGTCTGAAAGGCACACCAAATTGTTGGAAATGTAAGAGAGGACTGCCAATTACTTCATGTCCTATGGTCTTGCGATAACGTCCAGGAATTTTGGACCGGGATACATGATAACCTATGTCGGATTGCAGAGACCCAAGTTCCATTCAGCCCAAGATTATTTGTTCTGGGAAATGAGTCAATCCGAAGAGGGATGGATAAGCACATAAGAAGCTGGGTCCAGACTAGTTTAATGATAGCCAGACAGATTATTTTAAGGAGGATGGAAGAATAAAGGGGTGCCGTCAATCCAGGAGTGAGCTTGTGAGATGGCTAGGGTGGCGGCGTTTGTTATATACAGTAAACTGATTGCCAGGTTGGAAGTCTATACTAGAAAATGGGGAAAGTGCCTGAGCTTTGGGGGGTGGGCTCCTAAGAAGCTTGGTGCTGGGGAGAGACGTGTATGATGGGCTTATGGTGTACATTAGTTTATTTGGTTCATTGTCTATTTTATTTTTTTGAATGGTCTTGAATTGTAGTTACTGTGTCATCTTTTCTTGATTTTTGTCTGGGTGGGTGGCAATGACGAATTGTATGTTATTTAAAAAATAAAAATAGTTAATCACAACGACAACAAAATCTGATAAGAAGAAGCAATGCCCTGAGAGCTGACAGTGGTGAATCTGACAGTTTTGGCTAAGGTGAAAGGGTCTGGGCAGCATCAATCACCCACAGGTCTTGCCACACTGACAGAACAGGTTAGTGAAAGCTTTGTCGTGCTCTGACAGGAGGATTAAAGGGGAGCAGAGGTGGGAGGCAGGGAGAGAGTCAAACTTAAAGGTCAACTTTATCTGCTAAGGACAGGGCACACAGCAACATCGCTTTGGGATTTTTTTTTACGGATCACCAAAAGGGGATGCTTTTATTTGGTGTGGGTTTGTGTGTGTGCGCGCATGTGAGATATATTTTTATGTTTATGGGATTTAAAATGTTTGGTCTTGGCCAAAAACCTCAATTTAATTTGATGATGCATTTGTACAGGTATTTTTAATTTTTATTAGCACCTTCAGACATACAAAACAAATTCCACAATGTGTGACAGGTAATATCAGATGGTGCACAGAACAGAGAAACACAAATTGAACAAGAACAAAGACCCTCTCCCACCCCCCACCCTCTGCAGTCTTGAGGAAACCAAAACAAACAGAAACCACACCTTGCCTCTCCTCTAATTCTTGTGGGGTTGAGGTCATTAAGTCCGATATTTTGTCTGAAAATATGCCAACCACTGTTTCATACAAAGCGAGTGAAGCTGGAGCCAGCGCTGGGCTATCATTTTCTTGGTTGCAGTCGAGCCGGCTAGCCAAATTTTCCTCCGTCTCCCAAACAGGTGTAATTTAGAGTCATCATTAAGTAACAAAACAATCGGGTCAGTAGGAACTCCCATCACTAGAATATCCCATCACATCAGATATTATTGATGTTTTATTCCAGAACTCCTGCACCTGTTCTACACTCCCAGACCATGTGCAGGAAAGTTCCAGTTTGTTCAGGTCGACAAAACGTACTTACTTGGAGGTCTTTGATGTTTGGGAAGGGAATTCCGATGGTGACCACTGCCCTGGCATTGTCATCAGTAAAGTCTAGTCCTTCACTCACTTTACCCCTACAGACAGCAATCAGCAGTGCACCATCTATAACAAAGAAATACCATATTCTATTGTAAATTAAGATGTCAGCGTTGGTGCAGTTGTACAAATTACTATTTAAAGCTATAGTGCGTAGTTTTCTGTCGCCCCCCATGAGCAATTCTAAGCAATGACAACAACACTGTCGGAGCATCCACACGCACCACCCCCACCCCGTGCAGTTGCTAACACAAAGGATTAAAACATGATGGATTCTTCAGAAAAGGTAATGGTCTTGCAATTCTTATGTCCTCTTTGTCTCCAAAGCTGAACGCAGACTAGATCAAACAAATGCATTTACAAACTAATTTACAGACATCAAGCTTTACAGTGTGATATAACAAAACCATCTGCTGGTCCAAAGGTCAGTGTGATGTCTCACCTCTTTCCTCACAGCACTTGATGGCATCGTAGTACATCTGAAGCAGTTCGTCAAAATCCCCCTTGCCACCACCGCGGGGCTCTGTGATCACAACTTTCCGTTGTTCTAGCTTCTCCCAGAGACCAGTGTTGGTCCATCGGTCTCGCAGCTTGTCCAGCATCTGAGCAAATCACAGGAGGTATCATGTTAAAATATATGCTTGCTGAGGTTTTGTTGTAAGTGGAAATTGATCGCATAGAAACCGAATCATAAGAGTGAACCTAAAAAAAAAAAAAAAAAAAACTGTGAAATTTGCCTTAATACTTTTCCTATTTAAACTTTTTTTTTTCATTCACAACACAATAGAAAAAAAGAGTTTACTTGCAAAAAACGTAATGAGCTAAATCATAATCACGATAAAATTTTGATCAATTGCACAGCCCTATCATGATGTCAACATTTTTGTTTGTACGATACTTGGGTTTAGTACAGTGTGAGTAGCACTTTAGCAGAGCAGCAGCAGCTTCAGAGCTCAATCTGTGTCACAGGATGTGTTAAAACACAGTACTGAGTGTAGGTCACCCGTTTCATCAGCACTCAGAGCGCAACACACAATCACCATAGTTACGCACAAAAAATTATCTTTGAAGTGTGAAAAATATGCCGTAACTTGGCCTATGTAGACAGCTGGATTAATCAAAATAGGAGCATATCTGCTCCGTCAGACACTTTCTTAGTCTAAAACATTAAGCTTGAAACAAAGCATTTAGCTACCAACGTTTGCTTCCGTGTCCTCACACTGCTTCTTTTCTTTACTTGTATTTGGCAGAAAGCTGATGTGTTTAGATCCCCTTTGAAATAAAATCACTGCTCCTGTATTATTGTTAGTGCAAAAAGTCATCAGCTCTCAGGAGAGGCACATTGATCTAAAAGCCCTCATCCTAGCATGGCCCCACTCATGTCTGTGCTGTGCAGATTATATTCTTGACTAAGCACGGCTTCACAATCAAAGAGCAGCTTCACTGGCTTGGAAATGTGTTAGAAGGGTCAAGTAGAAGTTTTCTTATAGTCAGCAGAAACTTCTGAACAGGCTAATAGTGTTAAGCTGTAAAGTCTGAGCAAGACAAAGATGGGGAGTATTCACTGACATCCTGTCCCCATCATGACACCTATTCTATTTACCTGAATGAACAGCCAACTCAAGTGTTCCTCAAAAACACCACACAAAGCTAAACAGAAATTTACCCTGTGGGTTATGTGCAGTACAGAGGAAAACAACAAAGGCAGACAGGGATTTTCAAACAATGTTTTTTTCTTGGTGAAATCAAAAAAACTGGCACATTTGAAAAGCCCAAGACTACAGCTTTTGTTCAAGACTTCAATCATCAAATGTTTTACAGTATGAGAGTGTTGATACTTTTTTGCATGCCAGTGTGATTGCCTCATAGTGGTGAAATGAAGCATGGGGAAAAATTTCATCAGGTTGATGCCTCTGCAGCAAGTGAGGGCCCGGACGTTTGCATCAATAAAACATGGCACATTCACTAAATATGCAGTGTTACATCGACAAGAACCCTCTTACGTGCGTCTTCAACTCAGCAAACTGTTTGTCCTCCAATAGCTTTCCAGTGCAATCTTGAGCGAGAAATGAATAATTCATGTTATGTACTTTAAGCAGATCTACTACTAAACAAAACAACCATTATATGCCAGGCTGCACTTGGAAAGGAGCCGATTCCACAAGGCAAACAATATGGAGGAAAAATCACTATGTTTTGTTTTTTCTTGGTAAAATCTTAAAATTATGGTTTGAAAAGCCCAAGACTACAGCTGTTCAAGACACCAATCATCAAATGTTTTAACCATCCAATTCTCATATGAAATCGACACTCATACAGGAAATGTATGTTTAACCTGTGTTTGTCTGATTCATCCATTTATATTAGACTAAGTTCAATCAAAGTGTTACTTTTACTGCCCCAATCAGCATTAACATAGGCCATGAACATCCCAAGACTGGTCTGATAAATCAAACTGCACGGATGTAAGTGTGAAGCGGAGCGTTATACTATGCAGTCAAACGGATCTTTAGCACCTTCAGCAAAGGCTTTCAGCATTTGAGCAATAGCTCACTTTAACACAGAAATTACAGACACAAAAATTACACGAGCACTTTGATGAATAATTTAGGGGCAACATCTGACAGAGACATGGTGTTTAGTTGGCAGACTGGGCTGGGTTATAAAATTCCAATCTATAGGCTTAACAGTGAAGAATTAAAAAAAATATATATTAAAAGGTATTAAAAAATAGAAAAGGGGGGAAAGATCAGAAAAGATTTTTTTTTAACTTTTTTTTTTTAACTAGGGTTGGTTTTCTTGCCTGTACATCTTTCTTATATATATATATATATATATATATATATATATATATATATATATATATATATATATATATATATATACACACACACACCCACCCCACTCCTCTTCATATAACTTAATATAATCACAGGAAGCAGTTGTTTAAGGCCTGCCCATTAAACATTCTGTAGTACAGCAACTTTTGTATATAGCTAGATAGATTAAGCACTAGAAATTACATTCTACTGTATTTTAGAAATAAACAGGTTTTAAGACACATACAGTACATGTTACAGTATATCTATCTTTCATCCACTTTAAGAGTTCATTAAATCTGTAAACTCCAGCTTGTCATCAAGTTAAAACTTCTCGGGTGGCTGTGGTTCAGGTGTTAGAGGTGGTGTAATAGGCAAGACACTGAACCCTGAATTGCTCCCGATTCTGTGCCATAGGTGTGTGAATGTTTATCTGATGAGATGGCACCTTGTATGACAGCCTCAGCCACCAGTGTGTGAATGTGTGTGAATGGTGCCTGTACTATGTAAAAGCGCTTTGAGTAGTCGTTAAGACTAGAAAAGTACCACATACTGTAAATGCAGTCCATTTACATTCTCTCCTTCATGTCGCATATTTGCTGTTCCTGCTTTACACTAAAAACATCATTATCCAGATTTGAGTAACTATTAGGGGTGGGGGGAATCGATACAGTATCGCGATATTTTTCGTGGCAATACTGTATCGATACACAGATGCAAAGTATCGATCTTTTATGCATTATGTGTTGGTCAGTCTGTCTTGCTTGACAATCCCATTTTGCGGCAATAAAATTTAAGTGAGATGAACAGACAGAAAAATGTATCTTTTTAGATAAAACAGATGTTGACAAAATCTTCCTTTGGGGGCATAATTTAAATTTAGGAAAAATTTTAAGTTGGAAAAAAGGTAATACATTGCAGTATATTGCAATGCGTTTAAAATCGCAATAATATCGTATCGTGACATAAGTATCGTGATGATATCGTATTGTGAGGCATCTGGTGATTCCCACCCCTAGTAACTATCAGAAATAACATAGGGCTTTGTGGTTTCTATGAAACCCCCTGGCCAACTGTCTTTAGCTTAGCATCATCTATAGTATTGTTTGTACTTCTTTAACCCTGTTACCTCCGTGAGAGCAGGTGGCCTGTGGAAAACCAATCAATACAAAAAAAGAAAGAGCTGGACTGAGTCGCGACCGGAAGACCAAACCATTTAAAAAAAAAATCCTCTGGGGAGATATTTCTCATGCAACTAGGCATGACCTCCGCATTTAAATAATTAAAAACTAGAAGGGCACTTGGAGAGCGCAGACCTCCTCCAATGAATACCCTCTCTCACAATGTTAATGCA
Source organism: Perca flavescens (assembly GCF_004354835.1). Lineage (NCBI taxonomy): Eukaryota > Metazoa > Chordata > Actinopteri > Perciformes > Percidae > Perca > Perca flavescens. The sequence continues at coordinate 32,179,458 of NC_041333.1, read as the reverse complement.
GTGTGAATATTCTTTTTTTTTTCTTTTACTTTTTAAGGATTGGTGGTAATATAACACTGCTGCCATCAACAAGGCATTTTCGCCAGGAAGTACCGCTTACTGGACATTTTCTCTTTTACAGGCCATTCTTTGTAATTCGTAAAACCCTAGAGATGGTTGTGCATGAAAATCACAGTAGATCAGCAATACTCAAACCAGCCCGTCTGGCACCAACAATCATGCCACGTTTAAAGTCACTTAAATCATCTTTTCTTCCCCATCCTGATGCTTAGTTTGAACTTCAGCGGATTATCTTGACCAAATCTAGATGCCTAAATGCTAGAGCTGGGCAATATATCGATATTATATCGATATCGTGATATGAGACTACATATCGTCTTAAATTTTGGTATATCGTAATTTGGCATAAGTGTTGTCTTTTCCTGGTTTTAAAGGCTGCATTACAGTAAAGTGATGTCATTTTCTGAACTTACCAGACTGTTTTAACTGTTCTATTATTTGCCTTTACCCACTTAGTCATTATATCCACATTACGAATGATTATTTATCAAAAATCTCATTGTGTAAATATTTTGTGAAAGCACCAATAGTCAACACTACAATATAGTTGCGGTATCGATATCGTGATATTTGATTTTCTTCATATTGCCCAGCCATACTAAATGCTACCACATGATTGGCTGATTAAATATTTGAGTTGAACAGGTGTACCTAATAAAGTTTCCGTTAAATGGGAATGAGCAGTATTTAGCACATAGGGTACAACAAAGTGTGAATAATTTATTGCCTTTTCCAGGCATAGTAGGTGCTATAGTCAGCCGCTGCCAGTGACACTGTTAAGTGGGCCAGATCTTTCTGCCAATTGGGACAATGTGGTGAAACAATTAAATAGACGCAGTGAACTGTACTCTCTCGCACTTTTACACTTCCCGTCTCTTACCCCCCTTACTATCTCCCCATCTTTCACCTCCTCTGCATCCGGCCTCTCTCTATCTCCTTCCCTGTGTCCCCGGTGTCAGTGAGCTGTGTGGCGACACATCGCAGCTCCTCTAGTGCCTGCTGAATTATGGAAGGGGTTTGGAGGCGACGGCATTAATGAAACATGCAGCCACAGGAGCCACATTTCGCAGTGGCGAGGGGAGACGTGTTGTTGCGGCATAAATTATTCAGCCCCAAAATATCACAGCAACCATCACGCCAAGACTGGTGGCAAGAAGCCACCTGCCACCTCTGGCCTGACACTGTTCCCTTGTCGTCTGCTCTACTCATCCCAGCCACACTGGGGGTGACGACAGAACGCTGCCGAAACACCGCCAGCTGCCGAGAGAAGAAGACAGTAGCTGATGAGGGCTTCCTTTTCCTCTTTTAAAAAAATATTAATTATTAAACTGAGTTGGATGTAAGTCTATATATGGGAGAATTTCAGATTATGCAGATTTATTATTAAAAATATATAAACTTCCTAGACTGTGTGTTAAATTACAATATTATTGGTGTATAAAATGATCACTCCTCTACAACCAATTGTGTAGCAAGTGATAACAGTTTGATAAAATGCGATAGAATGTCAATCAAATGCACTGACAATAAACATTTATTATAACTTACTATTGGCCACATGATATAACAAAAAAATTGTGGTTACCATCTTTTAACAAAGATAACCGTTGTAAATGCCATCCAATAATCTTAAAGGCTGCCGATATTCTATAGTTTTCCTATTGTTAGTCTCTCAATACTTTGATTTCAATATCCTGTCTGTGCCACTCATCCACAAGCCCATTGGTTCCTACTGAAGAGGAATGTGTAAAAAAATGGGTCACTGATATATAGGGTTGGGCATCGTTTGGATTTTAACGATTCTGATTCCAATTCCGATTCTTCATTTCGATTCAGATTCTTTGAGTGGTGGAGTTGAAACGGGTCACATGCTTCACAAATAAGAGGAAAGTTTTATTTTGATTCAATGGTGGTTTGCAGTTTTACAGCTTTTTCAACGTAAATAAAGCCACACTAGAGCGCCACTTACTGTGCTCCATGGCTGCAACACAGCAAGCACCTGGTCGCTATGGAAACCAAAACTTGCGCATGTTAAATTGGGAAGGGATGATCGGATTTGAAACCAAATCCTCCAAACGATTCCAAAAAAATTCCAATAAAGAAACGATTCCGATGGAATCGTAATTTTTGAAACAATTCCGATTAGGAATCGGTTCTCAATGCCCAACCCTACTGATATAGTTTTATGTTTTTTAAAGGCAAATTAATTCCCTAAAGTACTGCTCAATGTAGTTTTTAACAAACTTTACTCAGGCAGGTGTTAACTACATTTGTTAGTGACTATTGGTGATTTGTTTAGCTAACAGCTAATTAACAGATTGTATGAGCTAAGCATTTCTGCCAGCAGGACGGTGTAAGTAGCATTGAATCAAAATAATCTACAGAGTTTGTGTTCATGGTAATGAAGAAACAGGTCACCCAGTGCAACAGTGTGGCTCATTGATGTGTTTTACTATTTTATGGACAACAATGGAGCTCCATGTCACAGAGTAATAAGATATATAAGGCGTATCACACACGTCTATCGCTCACACCCACACGTTAGTAGAATAGGAAAACTATAGAATATCACCAGCCTTATCCTTTAACAATGCATTTGTTTTGGTTTACAGTATTACATTCTCCTTATATACAGTAAACAATGTATATATTCAGCTTCCCCATTAGCTATTCTCTACATACCTTAAAAACTGTTCTGGTTATCAAATAATTGGTTTTGAAAATACAGATTAATTGTTAAAGCCTGCATTCCTTCTTCTATCATCAGTAGTTTCCACATTATGTTTAATTATACACATTGACAGCCACAAACTGATGGCTGAAGGAGGTATCAGAACAACGAGGTGAATGAGGCTACATTTAACCTGTTAAATCTGAAACTCTAAACCTCCCAAAAAAGCTCCAGCTTAGTCACACAGCAGTAATCCTGAAGTTTCCACTGTAAAAACTCATATAAAACATCACCTCAGCTCTAAAAAAAAAAATCATGAGGGATATGCTACACTGGACAAATTGACCCATGAATCTAATATGCTCCCAAACACAGACATAAACAGTCTCACTTTGAGATACCAGTACTTCAGGAGCTCTGTGATTGGTGCTTCAGATGCCTCGGAGCTGCTGAGGACAGTATGTGCTTGCGGGTGGTTCACCATGCAGTCCGGTTTGACTTTGATTTGACACACGCTCGGCAGAGCCCAGGCGCCAGCGCTGGGTGCGTCTTCACACAGACAGCGAGGCGACATCACCTAATGGCCCTTATCTCAATCTCCTTTAAAAGCATCTTGTATTCCCCGCCATCTTTCCACTTCTGCAAAACCCCACTTTTTTTAATAAACCATCAGTCCCCTTCTCCAGTGGAGCATTGGTCCCTTCCTTTGGCGGCTGGGGCCAGACGGCAGGGCCCGCTGTGGTTTTAATGGGCATTAACTGGGGGGCTGTTGAGGCTAAAGTGCTACAAAACCACAGCACTGGTGCAGGCTCTCTGGGAAAGTGTGTGTGTGACCATGATTACAGGCATACTCTGTGTGGCATGCATCTTTAAAAAAAAAATAAAAGAAATAAATAAATGTACATTCTCTTGAGTTTTCTTTTAACTCATTTGACTGCGGTGCACCAATGCCATTTCTGGGAAATCACAACTTTAGCTACAGAAACATGAAAGCATTTAATTTATCAACACTGACCAAAAAAGTCGGACTTTGATTGATTTTATTACTTGTGTTGTTATTCTACCTGCTATAAGAAGATATGAAATTGAGCTAAACAGTGCTAATGCATCCTGCAGGGTGTCCTTTAGACTTTGTGCATTTATGTGTGCTTGCTCTTGTGGGATTTGTTGGGTCTAGACCTACTCTATCTGTAAAGTGTCCTGAGATAACTTCTGCTATGATTTGATACTATAAATAAAACTGAATTGAAAAATTGTATGTTAAGGCAGAGAACAAGCCTTGAGGTACACCTCTTTGACCCTGCAGGCCTGTTCACCTCACTGCTCTCTCTGAGCTGCTGTGTATGAGGGGCTGATAGCCATCACCTAGATACACTGAACAGGGATGTCTGAAGATGACCTATCCTTTCTGTGTTACACACACACACACACACACACACACACACACACACACACACACACACACACACACACACACACACACACACACACACACACACACACACACACACACACACACACACACACACACACACACACACACACACACACACACACACACACACACACACACACAGAAGACGGGACTCAGAGGCACCAACAAGGCCTCCACGGGCTCCAATTAATACCCCAGCCCTTCATATCCCCTCATCTCCTCATCTTTAAGAGCTGACTGCAGATTAAATATTTATGCATCAGCATAGCGAGAGAGATAGAAGACTCCTACATGGCTATCAATAATAAAAAAAAACATCCCACAGCTCATAGTCACTCCTCGGCTGGCATCACAGGCTGACAAAAAGGAAGGTAAAATGAGAAAACAACAAGGCCCAGAGTCTTAGCTTTCCTTCGCTGTTTTCATGGCTGTGTCATCAGCTGTTTGAGAATGCAACTGGATAGCAAGCAAACGAGGACTGCAGAGAAATCAAACCAATGATCACTACATGTGACGCCTTGAAATACAAGTCAAACACGAACCACGCAAATATGCCAAAGGCAAAAACTAAATTTGCCAAGGGCAACACACAACCGTGAAGGTCCACCGTTTGATGGAAAATGATGTGTCCTCCTAACATGAAACTGACTCATCCCAGCAAAACAGTATGTCAATGATGCCTGGCTTTCATGATACAAATATGCTTTCAGATGAAACAGGATGTGAGCATAAAAAAGGAAGTATAAAATGCCTTATATATAATCATGAGCTTAAAAATGTCATACATAGACAGTGTGTTAGGAAAAGCAGACAAGACATTTTTCACTGCTGTAACTTTAATCAAATTTGTCAAATTTAATATTTTAATAATTGGAAAGCAGAAAAAAACAATTGATGCTACATAAAGATTATAGAATGTTCAGACATTTCTCTACTCTTCCTTTATTCCTGTGAATTACTTGAAAACATTACCTCTAAAATCTATACAAATTTAAATGAGGGTGGGGTGTTAAACTGGTCATAAGGGCTAACAATGGCATTAAAGTGGAGAGTTCTTCATTTTAAGGGGCTGCTAGGCAAAAAGGTGGTGAACCGCTGCATTATAAAATCAATTTAAAGTGATTTTTTTCATGACTTTAACTCAAATGTATTATGTATCCCTCAGTAAGTATGTTCATTGACCAAAAGTTACACGTAACATGTGCAATGTGGACAAACACACAATAATAAATGAAATCCACTTGTCCCTGAATAAGCTAATGTGACAACTGAGCTACAGTGGACATGAATTATTCATGAACAAAAATGCATAACAAACAAAGGGGGACAAAGTGTCTATGAGTGCGCTCTCAGAAGCACCCTCATTAACTGAAAGAGGATACAGTGGCATGGGGATGACGGCATTTAACAGGTACCTCTATTGATTAGTAGTGACCTATTGTAACATATAACACCACCAACAGCTGCTTCTTTGCAGTGGGATCTATTGGAATCCAGTTTAGGCTTTGAAAACGGTTACTTGTTTTGCAAGGCGAGTTAATATAAATACCTTCAAAACAACAAACACTAGACATGACTCCAATTTGTGGTCTCTAGCTCCTCCCAGTGGTAGAATGTGGAAATGAAATGTTCTAACTGCAAACAATCCACCACCACTTATCATGTTGAGAGTAAATTTAGATGCATGTTGGGAGTGGGAGTAGGCAGTGCCCTGCACAACCAAGAACAAGGCAACAGTAAATATGTATGGATGATGCAATCACCAGTAGTTTTATTTACAGAGGATTGATGTATGTCAGACCTGAAAAATGCAAACACCTCTACTTATATCCATGCAGTGTAGTACAATAGCCCTCCAACACATTACCACCTTACTACTGTTGTTTCCTTTGCAGCTTGTCTGCAGGTAGAGGTGGGCGGGGCCATCTAACCTGAGGTCATGCACCATCTCTCTCTCACCAACATGATCATATACATTTTGGTTTGCTTGCTTCTACTCGTCGTTTTGCCTTTACAAGGCGCATACATTCAACACTGCAACCGCTGACTTACAGATTCAGATTCACTTATTATGTTGCTTTTATCTCGCAGTTTCAAATATAAAATATTGTTTAAATCAGTACTTTAAAATGACTTTGTGATCTCCCTCTTTGTCTAGCTCACTGAAGCTGGGTTTGTATAGCACATTTCACCAAAAGAGTACAATGTGCTTTACCGAGGGAAGGGAAACATTTATTTTACTTAAGAGTGATAATCCAATTTTAAAAATTACAGGTCCAAATGTTTTATACACTGGCAATTTATAAACCTTGTTCACAAAGGTTTTGACACTGCTGAGACTAAGACTACATCTGCTGGAAATGTCAAACCTAGAATTTCTGACCTTTTTTTAAACTTGTACTGCACACCACAATAGCTAACCAATGTTATTCTGGAAAGTGCCAGGACATGTAGTGTTGAGATTTATTAACAGTATCTAATATGGCCCATGTCATACATATCAAACTCCTATTCCTTCAGACCAGGAATTTCACAGCCTGTGTTTCCTGTTTTAGTAGAATATGTCTTAGTGGTATATTTACCTTGTAGGAAGGCAAAAAGCAGAGCACACCCTTGGCCACGACCTGGCAGACATGGAGAATCAGCGCACCCACCTCGTCCTGGAAGGCATACGTTTCAGTATGTTGGAAGGTGGCACAGAGTTTTCTGCCTTGGGGTCCTGAACCAACAGTGCCCACCCAAACCTGAAGAGAGGGCATTAGAAAGTTCATATCACCAATATACTTCATAGGATAAATATATCTGGTCATTATCATGTTGGCCCAAAAATGTGTGATCAAAAGGTCCAAAAATATTTTCTAGTATCATTATGGGCCTTTTGAAAAACCTTTTGTTTCATTCTCATGTGCACTGGCAGATTAGTGGTGACTCTGAATCATAAATCAAAGCTGATTTTGTCTTGATTCTTATGTCCGCTCGAGTCCAACAACAACAGTTATGATTTGTGATCTAGAGAATCTAGAGCTGTGCAATGAATCGAATGTTTCATCATGATCACGATTTTGGCTCCTAACGATCCCAAAAACGATTACTTTGCACATTACGTTTTGCAAGTTAACTCTTATTTTGTCTTGTGTTCTAAATCAGAAAAAAAGCTCAAGCGGAAAAAATATGAAGGGAAATTTCACAGTTCAAGGTGTTTTCACTGTTCATTTGTTTAACTTCATCATTTTAATTTTGACCAAAATAATCGTGATTATGATTTTTTTTCCATAATAGAGCAGCCCTAATCTGCAACATATATAATGTCATCAACCCCTGAATATCCATAACTCATAGTTCTCAGGCCTGCAGATGAGTATTAATGCAAATAAAATAAATGATATGGTTAGAGTGTGACATCTGCTGGACAAAGGTGGCACTGTGATAGATGTGGAGGAAATACAAGGTTAAAGTTTTCGATTGTTTGATACACCTTTAGCGGTCATGTCAGAGATCTACCTGCTGGTACAGACACAGCTCTACTTTCCCACTCCGATTAACCTTTTGAAGACGTGGACCTCATGTTGACCGAGACTGACGGAGATAAACATACGTCTCCTTCTGAGATGTAGCTTTTAGGAAGCTTAGGGATTTCACTAAGTCCTGAGGTCACTGGAGGGATGTTTTAAATTCAAGTCATAAATCTGAGTGATATTAGCGAATCAGACATTGAGGAATAAAGCAACTAAATTTCCCCTTATACAGTAATACACTTTGTCATACGAGCCACAAAGTGCACATGTGGCGTTGGTTCCAGAGGCTCAGTGATATAGGTAAACCTACTGACCTGGGACTTGTTGATAACATGGTTGGCCTCCAGCTGGATGGAGAATTTCACCCCAAGTTCAGAAGAGAACGAGCCCATGGGTGACAGGGTTCCTGATGTCAGCACAATGCTGTGCACCGACTTACTCAAACTAGAGAAAGCCTGAAAGATACAGACACATTAAACCTCCAAGGGTGTTTCAGCTGTAATGTATGCCATAAACATATCAAAACATATAATATCAAAAAGGTGGAACAGTGGAAATTTTACCAGCACTTAGCAGGTAACCTTAACTTTATACCCTTTAAAGTCATTTAAGGCATACATATATTTGGTAACACTTTACTTGAAGGTATCTACATAAGTAAGTACATTTTATTTATACAGCGCTTTTCAGACAAGGTCACAAAGTGCTTTACAATGTGCATAGACAATAAAAAAATTGTCAATAGAATAAAATACCCAAAAGCTAGCCTGAACAAGTGAGTCTTCACTTGTCCCTTAAAACAGTCCACATTCTCAGCAAACCTAAGGCTGGTAGGTAGAGCATTCCAGAGTCTGGTTGCCATAGCCCCAGTATATGTATAGCTCATACATAAGAGTGACATGACAGTGTCAATGTACAATGTACAATGTCATGACACATGAACCCTAACCCTAACTTGTCACGACAAAAAACGAATTACACTTACTGACAGAAGCGTTATGACTTGTTTATAATGTTTTTGACAGGGTTATGACAGTGTCATGTCACTCTTATGTAGATACCTTAAAGTAAAGTGTAACCATATATTTTTATAGACTTCAGTAACGGCCTACATGGCAAGGTGTGCCATCTCTAACCTCTCACCACAGCGGGGTTAAGGCACCAGAAGCTGAGTGTCAGGACTTCTGTCTTGACTCGAACGCTCTGGCGTTGTCTGTAGCGTGGCCGAACGATAAAGCCCTGGGCATCAGCGGCATCAGGTGGGACCTGGTTTGTCCAAGCATAGCTTTTCTGCAGAGCTACCCGGTAGTCCTCAGCAAACCTACAGATACACAAAGAACCGAGCCATCGTTCAATCCTATACCCTTTACAATGGTTCATCTGAGACACTGGCATGACTTAGGATTTTGGTCAGACTTCTTTGGTTTGTCTCGGACCTGCAGTTGTCCTCAGTGGAGTAGATAAAGCCAAGCACCATGAAGAGGTTTTTGAGGACAGTGGAGGTAGCTGAGCTGATGGTTGGGATCTGAACCATATCCTCTTTACCATTGACCAAACCGACACGCTCCTCTTTCTCCAATACTGCTGCCAAGTTTTGCTGTCGCAAAATAAGACAGTGGAAGACATGTTAGAAAAAAAAAAACAGTGCTGTCAATAATCAGAGAACATCTTCAACCAAATAACAACACGCAGCTATATTTACATATTCCTCTTTTCTTTTCTTACCATAAATAAATGAGACCACATGATTAACCAGCCATCTTTTTCTGCATTAAATGAAGTCATCATACCAATAATATACCGAAACTATAAGCCAGAGTGCTGTCCCATTACACAGTGGGCCCTTACACCCTCCTGCACTGGTAAATGTGGTAAACTTCAAAAGTCTACAAGTAGAGCAAAGGTATTTGGTGTACCTTAAGGATGCTGAAGGTGTCAGCAGTGATGCCCAGGTTATGAAAGATGCCCAGTATATCCTTCCCATTCCAGACTTTACAGGCGCTCTCATATCCCCGTTCAGACATCAGGCTTTGGCTCTCCTGGATCCAGCTACACCATGGACAAAGATACATCCACAGTTAATATGTACTAAGAATATGAGAACTACAGATGAGAAAAAATGAAGTCAGTGAATCACTAACTTGATCAGACTATAGCAGAAGTTCCTTAGTGTCTCGTGTTTGGATCGTCTGATATTGCTGTTGACCATGCCGTCGAGCTCGTCCCTGGACATCAGCAGACTGTTGTGGTCTAAAGTGTAGCTGGCACTCTCCCTCGCACAGTCCTCAATGTTGTGGGCCTCGTCCAGCACAACGATCTGACCTGCCAGGTCGATCTCCATCTGGTGAAAATGGAAATGGAAAGCAAGCATCCCTTAACTCTTCAAATGATCTGGTCCTTTGTTATGAACTAAACTCATCTTGCTGCTCCCTTCCCCTGCCACGTTTTCCCTGATTGTTCTATAATTTCTTCACCCTCTTGTCCAAACTCTACTCACACTCTCTCTGATCATTGGGTCCAGCAAGTAGTTGTACGGGCAGAAGATGATTAGGGCATCCTGCATAAGTTCACGAGCAGCATAGTAGGAGCATGACCGGAGCCGTTTGCCCAGTGCGACAATGTCCTCAATGTCCCAGGCATCATGGAGTCCGTGGACCCGCTGTAGAGTGCACTGGTCCCGCATCCTCTGGACACCATGGTAGTAGTGGCATGACTTGCCCTGCAATATAAAAATTCTTCAATCAAAGTCAGCAGCATTCAATGGATCATGGAACATGTAGTCTGACTGATCACATATAGTCCTTTTTCAATGCAGGAACTTAACGAAACATAACACAACATGTAGCAGTTGTCACAGTTACATACATTCACTGATCTCCACACACTTTGGGGACGAGTGGACCAGATTTCTTTTAAAAGATGCAATTTTTTTGTCATAGGTAGAGATATAGAGAGGGGAATGACTTGCAGCTAAGGCTGGAATCAAACCTGGGCCGCTGCAGTAAGGACTCAGCCATACATGATGCGCATGCTCTACCAGGTGAGCTAAGAGTGCTAAGTCACTGGCAGAAATGGAGATATAACACAGAGCTAAACAGTGCCACCAACTGGCCCAAGAAGTGCCACTGCTTTCATTGAGGTCTGTCCCACAAGCGCTTACTTCACTCACCCACAAAACAAACCAGATAACTTTATTGAAATGAATCCATTTTTAATTGATGATCTAACTATAAATCGAGGAATCTCTGTATGTGTGTGTTTGCGTGTTCGTTGTCTTATGTTAATATCTCGAGAACAGTTCATCCGATCTACCTTACACTTGTCTTCCGCGGTACCCAATGAACTTGGCGTTTGGAATTTGGAGCAGTTTGGACAGCGTTGGATATTGGATATTAAGAAACTGTGAATTTTGGGCTTTTCTTCTTAAAAATATGACTAAATTGATTGATCTAGTTGCAGATTCTGTCAACTGACTAATCGAATCATTGTTGCAGCTCTAACTGTACTTTCAATTCAATGTCTTTTCAACCCTCCCAAGAATAATATAATGGGAAAACACTGAAACTTTTACTTTTTTGGCATTCAAATGACATGTTGAACTATCAACTAATAGCAGCTTGAATGTCTTCAATATGTTATATCTTCCTTTTTATTTGTCATAACTAATCCAGACAGTTTAAAATGTGCAACATTAAAAATTCTTAAATTTGTGAAATAACCGCACCGTTTAATTTCTTTTCTTCTTGTCTCCAATATAACCAGAGGTGACATACAGTATTTCAGAGGCTCCCTGTGATCAGGTGTTCCAGCTATTGTAGTGGATTACACGTCCTGACACTCATACAGTGAACGTAGAAGAAAGTGTAAAGAAGCAGCATCTCATGTACCAAGCCCCAATTACACTGTCAACAGAGGTGTCTGCTTCAGATGTCCCACCCTGTTCTTTATGATTTAACAGCTTGAGGTGACACTGTCAAACACAAACACTGTGGACTCCGTAACCTCCAGACACAATAATTATCTCTGGATAAAATGATTTAATTCCCACAAGGATGCAATATTCTTAATGTGCAATTTCTCAATGCAGTTTTTATTTTTAAACTAGTGGCACCTTACAGCAGTAGCACTCTGAATTTCGTTTTTTAATAATAAAATGACAATAAAGGCATTCTATTCTATGATGTGCTGTGGACACTTTGCTGGCACCAAACCCTGTCTGCTCAGTGAAAGGGGAGTTGGAGGGATTAACAGCCATGCAGCCCCATTTAGGGAAGTCAGTACAGGTAACAGCACAGTTAAAAGAGAGGGCAGGTGTTTTGACTGAAGACGCCATTAGCTGAACGATGTGGGTTTCTGTGTATAAATCACTGTGTCTATACAGCATGGTAACCTAACGCTGACTAGACTAGACCCTGAGGTGATAAAGAGAGCATCAGTAACACCCACTCCAGTGAGGGGTTATGACTGGGCCAGCTATTTCATATGACAAGTGAGACAATTGCCATGGAAGGCAAACACCTCCAATGACAGCTTAATTGCCCTCATTGCAGTAGGAGACTCACGTTTAGGACAGTATGGGGGTTTAAGTGTCTCATGTCTCTTAAAAAAATAGCGCACTCAATGGTTCTTGACATTTTAGTGTGTCAAAAAGAGTCGGCTGGACCAATTGTGGATATTGTAGCAGCATAATTGCTGCTCTGAGGCTACATTGTCGAAGGAGTTTTGTCTGGTAGCGGTAGTTACCTGTGGGTTTGTGTTACAGGGAGACTGAAAAACTCTGCAGCAAAGGTCTATTCACAGTACATGATGGTTTGGGAGTCAAGTGAGTATTATGTATGAGGGTTTGAACTGGCCTAAGTTACGGACTATAGCAAACATACAGGTTGTTAATTAGTTCTGGTCGGATGTTCGCAATGTTCACCTTTACCTTAGAGATCTCTTTGCAAGACAAATTTTAACAATTGAAGTCTACATAAAGGAAGTGAACCATATGTATTCAAGTTGACCCCAGCTGCTATTCTCTGTGAGGGATCAAAGAGGTGGAGTAAAATAAGTTTAATGGAGTGATACTTAAAATAGGCCTGCGGGCCAGATTGCCAGGTGGCCCACAGACCACTTTCTAATTCACAATAAAAACAAATTGATTGAAACTGGGATTTTTTTTTGTACTTTGAATGTATATAATGTGCCAAAATGCTTAAAACAAGCTTCAATAAGCTATTCATTCTTTCCATTTGTTACATTTATGTTAATGGTTCATGAATCAATCCAACATTTGAATGATTGCATGATGGAAGAGGTTCCAGCTATGTTTAATGTAGAAACTTTTTCAAATGTGACCAAAGCATTTACAACTTAAATTCAATTGCAGCTATTAAATGTAACCTATCTGCTTTATCTGTCATACAGGCCTAGTGTCAATCCTTGTGCCAACCAATTTAATTTTGTTAAGTTAAATAAGTTAAGCTAATAAATCACTTAATTTAAAATCACGGCTACAAAACTTGATAAAAAGGGCTGGAAAAAATAATTGGATAAATGCCACCAACTCCTCTTCAGCAGATCTTCGAGGAAGTGGTGAGGAAACAGGGTCTCAAAATCACCAATGATCCAAATCATGTCCTGTATAGTGAGTTTGAGCTGATGCCTTCAGGCAGAAGGTACAGGTTACCAAACTGCAAGCTTAACAGGTACAAATTCTCATTTGTGCCGCTTTCAATCAAATTAATGAATAATAAAAGATAATATGTGTGTGTGTATTGGCTGCAGTGATGTATGTGTGACTTATGCTACTAAAGAATGGTGGTACTTAACATTATGGTTATAGGATGTGCAATGATAGGGTACTGGTGCAATATTTAATATGTTAAATTTGACATGATATTATGCAATTGGGCATTGTGCAATATAGAAATTGACCACTGCATGAGTTAAAGGGAAATGTGCCATTATCAAAACGAAGTGCAATACGAGGGGGAGGATGTTTTGTTGGTTCTCTTCTGTGATTGTGAGGAAAGGTAGTGGTAAGGTATTGTGTGTGGTTATTAGATGTTTATTGAAGCATTGGATGAGATAATGTATGATTATGTTCTATGTAGGTTAACTGTATGTTTTTGTGTATGTTTATGTGCGATGTGTCACCATTTGATACTCTTGAATGCCCAAGACAAATTTCTCCTATAGGAGACAATGAAGGCTTATCTTATCTTAAAATAAAGAATGTCAAAGAAAGATGAGTTATGGGCCTTGCATGTCTATATATTGTATCTGATAAATATTAATATGTTTGTTTGTTTATTAACTGCTTCCTGGCCTCCTGTTATTTTGCAAAAGTGGTCCCCAGGAAGTTGAGTATCCCTGATTAAATGGGAATGTATGCGTGTATGTGAGTGTTCATGCTCACATCTTTGGCATCCAGCAGATCCTTGCAGCGTTCATTGCGGTTGGAATGAGGTGCCACCGCTGAGTTGACACAGGTGTGATTTCTACTCGATAAGATGGTCATGGGCACACCGGAGTAAACTGTGCGCTTGAGCTCGTGGGTAATCTGAGTTATCTGTTTATGTGTGCGAGTGCCAAAGAAGATCTTAGGAATCTTCTTTTTGCCATCTTTGTCTTTGTCCTTCACACCGTCTTTGGTTGAAGCACACGGGCACCGGGAGCAGGGTTCAGGGGACTGGATAGAGAAAAAGAAAGAAATACTGAGAGGTAGTTTGCAGCTAGATTTCAACATGTCAGTACTGCAGCAGTCGCACATCTTGTTAGGTTAATGCCACAATACCAGGAACTGTCATTTCTGTGCTGATAAAACAGTCCTTTACAGTTGTGCCAATTCTATAAATTCCATCCCTCCCAAATTCCTTGTTAAATAATGTAAAGACAAATGTAATGCTTTTTTTTTTGGAAACGGGGTCTTAGATGTTGCACAGAGAAGAGATGGATCAGAACCACGTTTGTTTGGAATATGGATTAACAGTTAAAAATGTAAATAAATCTGAGGTGACAACAAATGCATTTAAATTGGAGAATAAAAGTAAGGCTGCATAATGTTTTTTTTTTTTTTAAATCGTCATCACGATATCAACTTGGCAAGCAATAAACACATCCCGAAAGGCTATGACATGAGTGAAAGACACTCCGAGACGGTTTGTGTTAGTTGAAATAAAATATCAGTAGAAAATACTTTAAAATCAAACTTTTTTAAAGTGGTATATTCAATTCAATGTTTAATTTGTTCAATAAAAAAAATGATTTCCTTTCATTTGATTCAACAAGCAATTTGCAGAACTGAGTCCACTTTAATATTAGTTTATTTAAGTAATATTGTTATTGCGATATTCAACGTTATCACATATTTTCTTCATATTGTGAAAACCTAAATGGAAGTTTAATGAAATTAAAGTATAAATAAAGTAGGAACATTGGTGACACAGACCCAGTGTATTATGATACGAAAAGTTCCCGACTCATCCCTATTGTCCACTGCCTGAATAGGCTCTGTGATAGAATATGTTGTACTGTATACTCTGCAGAATTGTAGTATACTCTAAAGAATCTGCATCCATACATAAGGTGTCCTGTCACGCTGTACTAGATGACCTTTTTGAGTCTGAAAGATGATAGGCCACCATTGTGGCGTCTGACAAAATCTAGCAGCTTTATAATTGGCCATCCAGTGACGTGGCAAATTCTCCGCCTCCCCCATAGGTGAAGTGTAGCCGGCAACGCTTATGAAACTGATCCTGCTTATGTGTTGAGCTCTTTTAAGTGGTGTACTCTTTGACTATTCAGTGGCTCATGTACACCATCCAATCATAGACTACTCAAATCCAGTATTGGAACTGTAATATAATTTTCTAGTCTAAAATATATCATTATCAATATTATCAGTAGTAGCAGTAACTTATCTATATATTTACATGTATTCAGCACTAATATAAAAAGGTGATTTACAAAAAGGTAAATATAGTAACACATAATAAGGGTTAATATATTTCCATTTTCATATTAATGTGTGTCCGGTTTGAATTTTGAAAAAAAGTGACATTTTTACATTCTTACTCTCACTTTACACATTTATTTATTTTTACTACCATTTTATTTGTTAAATAGGCTTAGGCCAACAGGCTTTAGTGTAAACAACCGTAATCAATGCCTTCTTGCAGAAAGAAACCATACTTTGAATGCGCAGAGACATAAAACACACAAAATTCTGTTTAAACTGATCTTCTCCTTTTAAAATTGTAGGTTCATGTAAATTCTGTGAAAATACTTACAGGAAACTAATATATTAACAGGGTAGCAGCAAGATCTTGCTGAATGCTATATACATCTTAAAAAGCAACAATAAAATAAAATGTTAAGTTTTATGTCTGTATTAGCTCAAGTCTTGCTTGTGTCGTAGGATGTATAGTGTATGTAAAGAGATTTGTGGTGTAGAATGTAACCCTTGTCCTGTCTTTTATGTATTTTGAAACTTTTTTGCTGCCAATCTTGGCCAGGACTCCCTGGGAGAAGAGTTAATGTAACTCAATGGGACTTTCCCTCGTTAAATAAAAGGTTGAATGAAAGTTAGAGTCCATTCTGCATCCTTCTGGCTATCGGTGGATAGATGATTCACATACGTCACAATAGGTTTTCTGCAGGTTTCACCAAACTTAAGTCTTAAATTTAAGACTTTTTAAGACCATTATGAATTATAATTTAAGACCTTTATCACAACATCAACCAAGCCCTAAATTCAGTTTTAATCATGCCAAGTCTCGCTAAACTTGCACTTCCCCATAGCTGAAGAATAAAATCTGTTTTAGGTCTGTGGTACAATCCGAAAGACTCGCACCAGGAAAGCTGTCTGCAATTTAAGTTGCATGTTGGTTTCATTTGTAGTCGTAATACAGCGAAATTATATTTGGACTATCAAAAGACAAAAAACTTAAAAACCACGGAATATATGTATATATAAAATAAATAAATAAATAAATAAAATAAATAAAAAAAGAGCACTAGAGATAGTGTTCCATGGACATAGGAAAATTAAGACCTGTTTAAAATGATTTAAGACATAGAACACAAAACAACTGAACTATTTAAGGCCTAAAATATTGATTTTGAAATTTTAGACTTTTAAGACCCTGCGGAAAACCTGAACAAGGATATTCATTTGGTAACGGTTTATATTAAAATATAAATTACTGTGAATCACTTGAAGGACTGAAAGTGATCTTGAGTGTGATCTATAAGTAGAGGGACTAAAAGAGTTGGGATGAAATGATTAGCTTTTTCAAGGAGCAGCAGACAAAAGTGAGGCTGACGGCTTTCTTTCCCTGGCTGCTTAGGAGTTAGGAGTCCAAAGATCGAAATAGGAGGGTTTCAGATTTGATGTTATTTGAATATCTAAAATTGAATAATCAAAGACTTAACAGAAAGGGAGCTCTTGAAATGTGTGAAGTGTATGTGAAGTTTGGGCCGCCTGGTTTTAAAGCGAGATTTATCAAGTGATCATATGAGTAACAATGTGATAACATACGTACAAAGAAGTTTGTAGAGGAGAAAAGGACAGAGACTGCAATTGATGACTGAGGAGAAGCCACAGGCACGAGCTAAAAGATGAGAAATTGCTTGTTGTCACTGAATCTTTTACTATGCATAATGTTGATTTGAATGAGACTCTACAGTCTCCCAATTTGTGTCATCTTAAATAAACTGTGCTTAAAGTTATAATATGTGACATATCCACATTTAAAATGTCTTAACAAAACAACTATACTTATGTTATATATTTTGTTAAGTTGTTATTACAATATCCAAAATTTTTCCAAAAAGAATCAAACTCTGAGACATCTGTAATTTTTTAAAAGCTAATGTTATAAAAGGCACCCAAAGCCAGATCCATGCAGCATAGTTGCAGCTAGCTGGCTAACCTCATCAAAAAGTCTGCCTTTTGTTATTGTTGTTATTTAAGACCCCTAGTGGCCCAAAATGACATATTGTTTAAAGCAAAATTAAAATTAAAAGTTAAACTCATAAGTAATTCCAAAATATTCAAATGAAATGAATTATGAGAGCCCTACTTTAGGCGGAAAAAAAATATATATATATATATATATATATATATATATATATATATATATATATATATATATATATAAAAAAGTGTCCCCTTTCTTCAGTTTTTACCATATTTTGTTAATATTGAATAAGCATAACTCACAAGTTTGGCAAACAAATGTATCCCTAAATCCTCAACAAATTACCTGAATGATTCCAAGTAAAAATGAACGGTATGTGTTGTCACGCATTGCAACTTATGATGCAGCTCTGAAGGTAGCACTTCTGATGACAGATGAGTAGCTCGAGATACCCGGTGGCTCAGATTTTCCAAGCATGTTTGCCTATCAAATATTACAATGTGTGATGGAGTGTAGGCCAAAGACAGCCCTTAGAGAGCCGTCTTTCAGAGTTAAGAGGGATAACGAGCCCTGAGCCCATGTGAAAAATAAACAGAGGTGCTGCAGGGCCCCAACACCAGTTCAAGTTACCCTTCTCCTCTGGAACAGTTACGCTCCGCAGCCTGGGCCCTGAGCCCGATCACCTTACCTGCTACTGCCACATTAAATAGAGACATCCAAATATCCTGCCCCAAGATGGCCAATAATTACTTATTCATTGGCAGGTGGGGGGGTGGGTTGGGGCAGTGTAGAAGGGCTTGCTGATGAATAGGGGCCCTTGTCAAAAGCTGCAGCAGGAAACAGCTGACACAAGAGTATCTTTTTACGTGCCTGCCTCCCGAGATGCCAGGACAACAAGGTTTCAAGCCTGGCCCCGCAGCCCAGAGCAGACACCCCCTAGAAAGGAATGTAGATAACTGGCAAAAGGGGCAAACGGGACACCAGCTCTGCTCGCAACAAGAACATACTGGTTCTTTCACAGACAATTCCACTGGCGTTGCTCCTTGGGTGCCACTAGCAATGAGAATGCCCTCGCTTTGTCTTTAAAACAAAAGTTAAGTGAGGGAATTGTTCTCTTATTAAACACACATTTACAGGTACACTGTACAGGACAGGTGTACTACGTTTTTTTTGTAAGGTTTACTAAGCTTCTTCAAGTATACTAAGTACAGGTTTACTACGTTTCCTTGGTATACCTACACTACCAGGTGTAGGTGAACCAGGTGTAAGTGTATGCAATGGCTAAAGCTTTCATGAATTGACAGAACAGAGGTCAGTGGTGTTACTGAACACCTCGGAATATTCACAGGTAGGCTTCTGTTGCTGTATTCCCTGCCAACACCTGAGAGATGGAAATCTCACACTCCAGGGGGCCAGTCAGAGGGCACTGAGGGGCCGCAGGCAGTGGATCACTTAGGTATCACTGGCGCCTTCACTGGATGCCAATTTGCTCCTCATTCCACAGCTTTCGAGGGCTTGGAATTCATTCCAATAAGGGTGGGCTTCAATAGCCAATACCTCAGAAGACATGACACCAAACACCCCTTCCCAATATGACCACACTCTGCAGGTAGGGGGCCCTGGCAAATATCTGCCCCCCAAAGCACCTGTTTATCCCTCGGGGGCAGTAACCAGCGGGTGAACCCCATTCAATATTTATCCCCGTGGCTTTCACAGATCAACGGTCCAGGCGAGGCAAACCCTCTTAATTAAAACTGGAGCTTGCTTCAAAGGGCCCCATTCAGGCCGTCAGTCAGCGCTCGCGGGACAAAGGAGCCGGGGTCATGTAGCTGCAGGGAAACCAGAGACGGACATGCTTTTTCGACTTCACTTTCCCTCCTCTTTTTCCACCTCCAACCATCCACAGCTCTAAATCCAAGCCACACACCTGTGGCAAGGTAAAACACAGTTGTGAGAGTTCAACCATTCCTGAGATCTGCATTCTGAACAGCAGCTGAGCGTGTCTAATAATTATGATTATTTAGGAAGACAGATTATTAAAATTATCCCAAAACAGCCTCTAGATACCTTTAAGGAGATTGTGTTACTTGATGCATCTGATTGGGTCTGACCGCAGAAACGCATCTCCGAAATACTCTCAGTTGTCGGTTTATTTGCCCCACCCAGCTCAATCTAATGCAGTCTAATAAACAGCCCTGTAATAAATCTAGAGCCTAAATCTAGAACAACTAGCCAATTAATTGGGGATCAACAGAAAATAACCAGCAACTATTTTGATAATTGATTAATTGTTTGTCATTTCTCAAGCAGAGATGCCAAACATTATGAGCTTTTCAAATGTGAGGATATATATACACAATAGTAAACGTACAATCTTTGGGTTTTAGATTGATGGTCGGATGAAGCTTCAAATTTCATTATCATTTGGAAAGGACCTTTTTTTTTTTTTTTTATATATATATTTTGTGACATTTTATAGACCAAAAAATGTATCTGTTAAAATATTAGTCAGAGTAATCGATAATGACCATAATTATAAGTTAAATTCCGGTTGTACTTTTGTTGTTGGTGTTGATCCAATCCACTCAGATCTATCTCTTAATGAATAATCTGCAGATCATTTGGCTTCACGTAAAAGAAATCAGAATATCATTAATAAAAACATCTGAACAGTTCAAAAAAATCTAATAACAGCTGTTTACACACACACACAATAACTTAGTATACCGTTTAAATAAACCTTGCATTTATTTACTTAGTTTTCTGTTAAAACAAACATATCCGCTTGTAAAAAATGATCTGCAATGTTCAAATTTGTCTCATTCTAAGCCTATACCTCTTTGAGACTTTAACCAGTGTTTGTCAATCTGGTGGTGTATACTGCCGCCCAGTGGTTTTAGTGAATGGTAATATTGACCCCATTGCTTACATAGTGATAAAATAAAAATTAAATCTGTGGTCTAAAAATAGCTATAATCTACTTGACCAACAACATACATGAGAGGGTTAACCAATCTGTGTTTCTGTGGGCCCTTTATGACACCGACTGGTAAAACAGACCTTTTCCCAAAGGGAATTAATAAAGTAATTCTTCTTCTTTTACAACAGACATCTCATAGCAGGACAAGCACACGTGTAACTTATGACAATAAGGACGGCTCCATTTCATTTAAATGTCTTGGTGAACCGTACAAGTGAGCCAGCGTGCACATTGGACCATTTCTTTTTTTTTTTTTTTTTTTTTTACAGCAGATATTTTTACATCAAGTTTGATGTCATTGCAGTAAAAGCACAGGTGTAACTAATAACATTCATGATGACTGCATTTTATTGAGGAGTCCAATTTACCTAGCCTTGATGTTGCGAATGCTGGCTCACAGGAATGGCTTTACTGAGACATTTTACTGAACTCATTTACAAAATTAGTTACACATGTGCTTTTACTGCTACAACATCTCAAAATGTCTGCCCTGGAAGGTCTATTCAATACTTTGATTTGTTTGTAGAGATGCACCGATAGACCGGCCGGTGACCGGAATTGACCGGTTTTCATGTGCTCGGCCAAGACCGGCGACCGGCAGGTCAGTCTGACATACGCCGATTTCATGCCGGTCAACGCTACAATTAACTGACAACATAAGTTATACGAGTTACAGTTCTCAAGGACGCACGTGCACACAGACGCGACAGCACGCAGTCTCTTTTTCCTTTCTCTCAACTTTTCCGCCGTGTGTCGCGCATACCCGCTCGCGGCGTGAAGCGCGTGTCCGTGCTATTCTCGCACATGTAGGGAACCTCGTGAATCTTATTAGGAGTTAAATAGTGGTGCGTTCTTTTTGTCCACCGAAGTCGATTTACGAGTTGTTTTCCGGAGTTACGAACCGGAAGTTGCAAAAAGAACGCCCCCGAGGTCGTATATACGACTCGTCAAGTCGTCTGAACTCAGAGGACCCCGAGTTCACTTTCAAAGATGGCTACGTCGTGCATCACACGTAGTAAACATTGTGGTTTTCTACAATTTTAAGCACTTTTGTCGTTGTTGTAACCAAATGAAGAAGTCGTACACATAGCACTGTATACTGCTACCTATAGGCATGTTGCTACAGTCTTATTAGGAGTTAAATACCGCCTGATTAGTTATTTTGTAGCTTGTGCAGCGGAAATTGGCTAGAGACGCTCGGTTGCTATATTACAACAATGGCTTTGAGCAGAAAGCAGAGCAGTAGCCTAACGTTAACGTTAATCAAAACGTAATTTTCATGTATCAAACGAAATATATTTGTGTAATATGTCAATAACTGGGTGAATAGAATCCTAAATGTTACTAAAAATGTTACAAAAATCCATCTTTTCTCCGACTCGTAGTATTGTGTGACAAAAAGAACGCAACAACCCGCGGTTACTCGTTTTTCAACATGGCTGTGACGTCACACTCGAACTACTAGTCGCGATTACAAGACAAAAAGAACGCACCATAACCTGCAACATGTCAGCTGTTTGGAAATTCTTCAGCGTGTGTGCAGAAGATAAGAAGTTTGCAATCTGCAACACCTGCAAGGAAAAAGTAGGGCGTGGAAGGACGACACCAAAAACCAAAATCACATTTTTTTAGTTGGATATTGGATTTGAAAAGAAGGAAATGGTTCTAACATTGCACTTTAGATGTGTGTGAATTTTCCCACACCAGGAGTCATTTACATAGATATTTAGTTCTATTTTATAGTGATCCATTATCTGTTCAAAAAATTGTCTATGTTCTTTGAAAAATGTTCTATTAAAGAAAATAGATAGAAAATAAATATTTGCGTGTACTGTAAAGTGGTTAGACAAAATGAAATCGGAATCGGCTGGCCTAACTGTATGAAAATCGGAATCGGCCTAGAAAGTTGTAATCGGTGCATCTCTATTTGTTTGGTATTGATTCTCCAATTTTTTTTTTTTTTGAACAAACGCTTTATCATAATTGAAACCATTTTTTAAATGAAAGTATGTGTAAAAAAAATCTCCCTTTTGAAAATAAAATATATTTTTCAATACCGTAGATAAGCAAATGTACACGGTTTGATAACCGTAAATTGTCATCCTGTAAAACCACTGCAACCAAGCGACAATCGCCGGTGTTGAAAAATGAAGCCAATAGAGGGCCCATTTGAGGCTGGCTCCAAAAGGGAGCCAATCCCTATAGACCCCTATGTTAAAATGCCCAACTTTACAGCAGAATTAAACATGTTTACAGCCAGGTACAAAAAAAAAACAAAAAACACAACAACAACTGTTGTGGTCTCTGGTCTATAGCCAAGTTACCCCTTCATGACAACTGTGCACATTTTACTGTTACATGTCAAAATGTCTTCTGAAACATGCCTATCCAAATGTATGGACAATAATTCCCCCTTGTATCAGCTAAGCCATATTACTGGTGTAACTCAGCATCTATGTCTGCAGTGTACTTACACAGCATGAGGAGGACAAACCAGCTGCTTGGCTGTTTGGCTCTGTGGACCTCCAACTCTGAGGACCTGAGGGCTCATGTTTCAGCCCCAGCTCATCATCATCATCATCATCATCATCATCTATGAATATCACTCCCCGGTCCAGACGTGGCCTTTTACAGCTCTGGAGGAACAAACACAGAAACTTTACTCCACTGAGCTGCACATTAACATTACTCAACCACCAATATCTGAACCCATCGCCAATCTGGCCTTTGGGGCAACAGCCAATATTTCTGGGGTTCCAGTTTGCGCATATTCAAAAACCTGTTAATATCAAAGTCTTTGATCATGTTTAAAAGTAGCAGTGTTTCTCCTTCTTATCGGGTCTAAGGTTGTGTGTCAAGCTCCTTTTGTATGAAAACATGCAACTGATTTGGACACAGACATAAAGAAGAGTAGCTTCTTATTGCGTAAGTGGTGCAGGGCAGGGGTGGAGAAGATTAATTGAAAGGCTCGGAGCACACGCTCGCATGTCACTCAAGCAGTCAGCAGCTGGCACGCGACTCCGGTGACAGAAAATCTGCTTTCCGCGCGCTTCTCTGCTTCATTTTACAATCCTCTTAATCTATATCAACTGCGGCTTGCTGGTTTGATGTGCAGGATTTGGTGATCATTAGGGTGGCCGGATCCTGCCGTGGGCTGTGCACTGGATCACGGCTGTGCTCCTGTATCGGGCGGTGGCACACAACTTGCATCTTACTTGGGATCATCTTTTACTATTGTGCAACCCCACTTTAGGTTTTCTTTTCCCAGACATTTTCAGTTAAAAAGGTTTAAATCCCTGCCGCCAAGATGCTCCTTCATCGGTCACGGATCATGGAAAGTGAAACTTAAATCGGTCATGGGGCGGTTGGATTTATTTACGCACTTTTAAAAGATTTATTAAAAGCTTCTTTCTTTTCACATTTTTATTTACAGCATTATATGTTGATATTTACGTATTGGGAGAAAACAGGTAGTTCTATGTAAAATCAGACATTGAGCACCCCCACATAGCCAAAATGGCATGATCCTCATTTCATAACGCCTCTGTGAAGATTCGCCTGAGATTGGCAGTCGAATCAGGCTCCTTTGATCAAAGCATCGAATATTTATTTTTTAAAGATTATTGTTAGGTCATTTTTGGCCTTTATTTTTGATAGGACAGCTGAAGACATGAAAGGGGGGAGAGAGAGGGGGGACGACATGCACTAAAGGCCGCAGATCGGAGTCAAACCCGGGCCCGCTGCGTCGAGGAGTAAACCTCTATATATGGGCGCCCACTCTGAGCTATCCAGGCGCCCAAGATTGAATATCTTACTATTCGGGGTCAAATATTGGACTTTCACTGCTTTTTGGCTTGTGAAACCAGTCTTTTCAGCCAAAACGTTATATTTATTTATTTACCCTTTAAATTTGGTATACCGTACATTCAGTATAAATGTACAACAGTTTATACATAGCATCTACCTTGTGTTCAGCAGGAGTGCGAAGGCGTTTCTTATCTGGCTGGAAATCGTCGTCCTTCTCGCGGCCAGAGCCGAGGAGAGACTGGAACTTCTGAGACAGACGAGAGGCTATAGATTGTTCCTTGGGCTGCGACTCCTCTGTTAACGGCACTAAAACACAGTGCAATAGGTACAAAAAATGTGATGATACAGTAACAGAAATAAATTCTATGGTAAGATTAAAGACCAGCAAAAATGTATTGCTTGAGGTACAAGATTAAGACCAGCTGCTTAATGCTAAAGACAAAAGAGAGACAAAAATGTTCAATACAGCTTTTTCCTCACTCAGAGCTATGTTGTGACAAAATAATCAAAGTAGATTTGACTTTGTACATCTACATGTTGGTGTCTCTGTACCCTGTGCTTATGCAATAAAGTTAAATCTAATCAATAGCAACAACACAGGAACAGACAATAGTGTTACATTTCTATACACGTGTATTCATGGCGAACCGTCCCAGTACGGGTGTCACGGTCTGGTGCACATAGCCACACGCAGAATACACGGTATGCAGATTGATGCACGGAATCAAAGTTCACAAGCGCAAGTTTGGCGGGGAAACTTCTAGCAGGATGCCCTTAGTGACATTTAGCCCAACAAGCTGATTGGCGTGCGAGTCAGTCACACCATGGCAAGCGCAAATAAAAACACGGGAACTGGAAGACAATGCCTGTGGGTTCCCCGTGGGTACAACAGCACTAGAGAGAGCGTTGTGTATAAGACGAGGAAGGTGCGTTGGCGTTGTGTATGTGAATGGAAACAGAGAACGTGTTAGAGCCTATTCAACGACATCACCCAGATATGCCAATCAACACTCCTCTAAACGCACTCGTTTTTTTATATTACTGTATTTATTTTGTATTTTCAATTTCATAGCATAAAAGATGCTTCTCAGTTTTATAGCCTATTGTCTTTCAGCAACAGTTTTATAACGAAAATCGTTTACCGAAGTTGCTTGCCAGTTGGCGAAATGTTAACCCAGTTCCCAACACCATGTACCAAACTTGCACCGAACTGTGACTTCTGTGTACCGTTACACCTCTAATCGGAACGTAATCAGTAATCAGTATCAGTAATCCGATCAGTAATCAGGATTTTTTTTTTTTTTTAACCCTGATGAACAGAAAGAAGACATTTTAATGTCAAAGCATGGAGAAAGCTCCACAAATCTAACTACGAATTAACTAGAATATAAAACCACAAATAATTGCTATTTTTATTTTATATCACAAGTAGGGATGCACCGAATCCAGATTTTTGGGGTTCGGTTGAATACCGAATCCACTGGTTAAGATTCGGCTGAATCCGAAACGAAATACCGAATTCTTCTCCCACCCTCAGTCCATTAACACATTTAACACATTTGTTCGGTGTAGGGCTAGCAAAGCTGTTAATGGTCGTCTGGTTAAGAAGTTTTTAGCTGTGACTGTCTTTGCCATACCTGAAGTTGCTGCCGTTTGTAGATTCCTCCATGTACAACTCGGATTCTTTCTGATGTTTCATACGCAAATGTTTTAACAGTGGTGATGATGTATATAGTTTAGGGCCCTTGCCACCACGCGACAAATCGGCATTGCAAATTGAACATGTAGCTGGACTTGAATGGCCTTCTTTTAACTGAAAGTACTGCCAAACAACACTTTTTGTGCTCACGAGTTCCATTTTCACTTTCTCACAGCCTGCTGCATTGAACGCTCCACCTACGTAAACACCTTCCCGTAATCAACGGCGGCGTCATTACGTCGACCCTTGTAGCGCGCGTAGTGCAAGCATAGGGTTCGGTGGAAAAAAACTCTAAGGTTCGGCAGAAACCGAACCCCGTCAAAAAGTCAAATTCGAAGTCAGCAGTTTCCTGCGGTGTCGCTATGACGACCAGCCACGCTCGCCTCAGGCACGACGTGGTACTAAATCTGCAATGGAAAATGGAGGATGGGGCACCTCGGCCGAGTCGAGTTGAGCAGGTACCACGTAATGGAAAAACGCCATTTGGTTACATGTACATTTGGTGTGAATCCATTAAAACAAAACAAAAAAAATAAATATATTTGTAGTGGCAATCTGTCCACAAAAAATGCCACTGCAGGGAATTTAAAGCCATTTCCAACTCTTGCTGTTGCAAAAAATGAGGTCCGCCATCGCCGTATAGTTAATTCTTTATTGTAGAAATGTATTTAAAAACATATACAAAAAACTGACTTGCAAGATTAAAAACGAACAGACGAGATCTAAAAACCATCACTATCGCACAGCTGAGGTTGAAAAACTGTGTGGCTTCCCAGACTAGATTCTCCCTCTGGCTCACCTGTGATTCCCTTACTACCCTGGCTAATTAGCACATACACCCAGGTGCGCAGGTGACGTAACGATCAAACCATTCACACAAACCTACCACCCACACACACTATCCATGCACACACACACATCCAAATTGGCTGCAACACACCGGCCCCTAATTGTTATTGTATAACACAACAATTCACAAAATTAATAATGGAGCCAATGACAAATCAATCAATAATGTTCATAGTACAAGTGTGCATTTTCAGTCAATAATGTCCATGTCGAGTAAATATCCATGGAATAAGTAATTACAAAAGTCTTAATCAGCCTCCAACAGAAGACAGATCTTTGTAATCGGTCTCTCAAGTATGTTGCATTTGGTCAGAACTTTGACAGACCGTACCAGTCCCTGCTTGTCTGGAAAGGTCTGCAACACCTTTCCTAACAGCCAGGATCCACGAGGGGCAGTAGAGTCCACCACAATAACAATGTCCCCTGCAACAAAGCTCCTCTTATCCTTTGACCACCGCTGGCGTTCCTGTAGCAGTGGTATGTACTCCTGAACCCATCTGTGCCAGAAAAGATCAGCAAGATACTGAACTTGCCTCCATCGCCGTCTGGTGTACAGATCACTTGTGTCAAAAAGTCCTGGTGGTAGCGCAGGTTTGCCTTTTAACAAAATAATGTGATTGGGAGTCAGGGGTTCCAAGTCATTGGGATCATCTGAAGTTTTTGTAAGTGGACGGTCATTAAGGATAGCTTCCACCTCACACAGAAGAGTTTGCAGTCCTTCGTCGTCTGTAGTTTGCTGATGAAGTACTGAATTCAGCACCTTCCTGACCATACGAATGATTCTCTCCCATACTCCTCCGTGATGTGAAGCACTTGGGGTGTTGAAGCTCCATTTTATTCCAGATTGAAGTAATGTGTTTTGAATTTGCTTGTGGTTCAGAGCAGATTGAACTCGTCTCAGTTCGCGTTCTGCTCCAACAAAGTTGGTTCCGTTATCAGACCTGATGTGTGACACTTGGCCTCGTCTTGAAATGAATCGGCGCAGTGCATGGATGCAAGAACTCGTGTCCAATGAGTATGCCACTTCCAAGTGCACTGCCCTGCTGGCCATACAAGTAAAGATAACTCCATATCTTTTGATGCGGCTACGGCCTGCCTTCACCTCAAAAGGACCAAAATAATCGACACCCACATTTATAAAAGGAGGGAGATCTGGTTGGAGTCTTTCCTTTGGTAAATCTGCCATCTTTTGTTCACCCAGCTTTCCCCTATAGCGTCTGCAAATAACACCGGAAGAGAGGATCTTTCTGGCTGCAGAATTAGCACTGGTGATCCAATACTGTTGGCGAAGTCTGGAAAGCAGATGATTTCTTCCACAATGTCCCAGTTGCTCATGAATGTGGCACAAAATGAGAGTTGAGATGTGCTGATTTTTAGCAAGAATGACTGGATGTTTCATGCCATCAGGCATTGCCGCTTTACTGAGTCGTCCTCCCACTCTCAAGAGCCCATTTTCCAGCACTGGGTCAAGTTTGTAAATCTGACTACTTTTCTTAACTCCAGATGTTCCACTTTTCAATGCAGTTATTTCATCACTGAACTTTTCCATTTGGCAGTACTGAATAATGGCACTTTCAGCTGTGTTAATATCTTCCAATGCCAAAGTCTGACCACCCAATGTGGCTTTGAAGCTTTGCATTTCCTTTTCCACTTTGTTCTTCTGTTCAATTATGTTAAGTCCATTACCTGACACACACGCTTGTATTTCTTGTCTTTTGACACAACTGCAACACCTTTCTCCACTGATGAAACCAAGCAACTGAGGTCTTCAACCTTTTCCATGACGAGAAGTTGGTAATCCGCTGTGTTGTTGCATTCTGTGACTCTTTGATGATTATAGTATTCACAATAGCCTGTCCTTTGACCTCAGGGTCATCACAGCTGAAAGAAGCAGGCTCCACAATATTAAAAGGCCATTCACTTTCATTCTTGAAAAGGAAATCTGGGCAGTGGATCCATCTGCAACATGTAAGGAGTTCCTCAGCTTTCAAACCCCGAGAGGCCTTTTCCAATGGATTCCGTTTTGTGTCAACATACCTCCATTGTTAGACAACATTATCCTCTCTGACAGGTAATCTCAAGCAGTAATGTCCACTGTTAAGTTCAGCTGAACTGTTCATGATTGCCATAAAATTAAGATCTTCTCTGGAAATTTCTGGCTTGTCATCTGATGATTTCTCATTGAAGTCATGGTTATATTGCTTCACCAGCAGTTCCTCTATGTGAGCAATGGTTATTCTGTTAGCTGCGATAGTGGGACAGCTGATCTCAGTCTCATTGCCTCCTCTCACTGGTCCATTGATAACCCAGCCGAGTATGGTTCTGACAGCATAAGGTCCTTCATTGTTGCCGTGTACCACTTGCCATGGTTCCATTACCTTTGGCACATTGGTCCCAATTAACAGCTCCACATCAGCATCAATTACAGGAATTTCCACAGAGCTTAAGTGTGGCCAAGCACTTAACTCTTCCCGTCGTGGAATGTTGTCCCGAGTCACAGGCATCTTACACTGAGTGTAGACTTCTGGCAATTCAAAGTAGGTGTTACCATTAAGTGCAGCTATCTCCAGTCCTGAGATAACATGACTGTCAACAAACTTTTCTTGATTCATAGTCCTTAACAGGATTTTGGCACTCCTTCCTCTGACCTTTAGCTCCCTCATGAGTCGCTCAGAGCAGAAAGTGGCAGTGCTGCCAGGATCTAAAAATGCATATGTGGTTAGCATTTTGCTGCCTTTCTTAGCCTTAATCTGTACAGGCACAATTGCCAAGACGCTGTCCTGTGCTCCGGCCCCTATATGGCCACGTCTTGGGAGAAACTGCATGACTGTTTCCTGATATTTCCTGCTGTGTGTCCTCTGAATTGATTTTCTCTCTTGAATGGATGTGAAGGATGGTAGGATGTTTTAAATTACACACTTTGCAAGACAGACGCCTATGACAGTCCTTGCTCATGTGTCCAACAGATAAACACCCAAAACAAACACCCAAAACAAACACCTTTCTCCTTCAAGAAGTTCATTTTTTCACTGTGTAACTTTTTCTCCATTTTGGGACACGACTCCAATTTGTGACCCTCTTCACACAGCAGACAAAACACCCTTGTTGGTTTATCAGGTAAGTTTCTCTCATTTTGCATTTGAGTCACAGGTTGAGCATTGACAGCTGCCACAGAAGTAGCAAAACTGCTTCCTTTTCCTTTAAAGCATCCTTGTGAGACTTTATTTCTCTCTTTATACTGAGGTGTTGAGGTGAATGTGTCCTGGATGTTTCCAAAGAGTGGACTGGAAGCAATGGACACTTGCCTTTCAATTAAGTTGACAATATCACTGAAACCTGCTTGGCAACTGTGCTTCTCCTGCAGCTCATAAGCAGTGTTTCTCCATTTTTCTCTCAATTTATATGGTAGCTTCAAGACAATAGCACGCATGTTGGATGGCATATTCATCTCTGACATACAGCTGATGTCCTCCATAGCATTACAGCAGACACGTAAAAACAAAGCAAAAGCTTGCAAAGCTTCAATATCTTCTGATTTTACTGATGGCCATCCAAAAGCTTTCTCCATGTAGGCAGTGGCTATTTTTTGTTCATTTCCAAAGCATTCCTTTAAAAGGGTCCTTGCTCTTTGATATCCTCTGTCTGGTGGCATGTGTTGACAGCTTTTAACCAGCTCCCTTGGTTGTCCTTTGGTATACTGCTCCAAAAAGTATAAACAGTCTATGCTGCTAGCAGCCTTTTCTTCCACTCCATGCTCAAATGCTCTGATAAATGCGCTATACTCAAGAGGATCTCCATCAAAACTTGGTATATCCCTTGGAGGTAATGATAATGAAGAATGTTGTTGCACTAGCAGAGCAGTTATTTCATTTTGTCGTTGCATGATGGAAAGAAGATTGCCTTGGTCAACATTAGTTTGCATCAGGTCAACACGTTGAATGGGTTCCTTTGTGTCATGTATTGCATGAGATGTTTCCTGAAATATTTGAGGAATGCTTGGTTGGGGATTCAGAGCATAAACTTTTGGTCCAACATGCTTTGAAAATGTCTCCGGGTGTCGTGCTCCCATTGATATGGCAGTTTTGTTGCCTCCTATTGGTGGAAGATTCAACTGATGATTGGAATAGTTAGGCTGTGCCTCCATTAGCACTGCCGCATTACTGCCTCCTGTTGGTGGATGATTGAATTGATGATTGGAATATGTAGGCTGTGCCTCCATTAGCACTGCCACATTACTGCCTCCTGTTGGTGGGTGATTGAATTGATGCTTTGAACTTTGTGGAACAAATTCCATAGCAGAGAGTCTGAAAGAAGATTTACGTTTAGAACTTCTCAGATAAGAATTCATTCCATCTGAATGAGCTCTTGAGCTCTGCACATCAGATGCTCTGTACACATTAACCTTTGCAGTTTGAACAGCAATTTGACTTTGCAATTCCAGCAATTCCTTTTTCTGTCGGATTTGCTCCTCCTGAGCGTCCAGCTCATGTCTTTCTTTAAGGGCAGCTGCCTTTGCAAGGAGAGCAGCCCTTTCCGCCTCCGCTTTTAGGCATGCAGAGGAAATTGAAGACCTTTGACTGTAACGGCCAGTTGATGAGCCTGTTTTACCACCAACATTAGAAATGCTGTCCCCTGGACCAATGTCATCAGTGACCACAGCTGTGGCAGGTGCAGTTTTGAGCACAGTTTTGTTTAGTGCAGCATCATCGTCATCATCATCATCATCATTGTCCCTTTTGTCAAGCAACCACATGTCCATGTTTTGTATTATTGCTTTATTGCTGTGCATTTGTGTTTCAACCCATTCATTTTGTTTTGACATTTCATCCTCAGGTAGCTTTTGTTTCAATGATTCATGAAACCGTTCAATTTCCACACAAAGTTTCAAACACATTTCATACTTTGTTTGTACCTCAGACACATTTCCCTTTGAAAGCATCAGTTGCTTAACTTCCTTTGTTAATTTGTGTAGTTTCTTTATCCTGGAATTCCTTTCCTTTTGATTTGATATTATTTTTAATTCCAATGCTTTGGCCGTTAGTTTGACCGATCTTTTACCACGTTCATTTTCCGTTTCACTTTGACGGACAGCTGCAGACACATCACTCATTTTGATATTGATTTAGAAGAACTGCTGAAGACTTTATTAAGAATTGTAGCAGGATGTACCTGTATCCCTTTTGTGAGAAGGCCAATCTCTTCCACACAGCGTAACAATTCTTGTTTTGTCCTACCGTGATTCTTCTGCAAAGCTTTTGCGCAGGCTGTATCTGTGTCCAAGTGAGTGGATTCAGCTGGCACGCAATGAATGAAGCACGGTGTGTCCTTCCTCCTGCAGATCCAATAGTTCCGTCCTTTGAAGCTAAGTTTTTCAACAAAATGTAGTGGCAATCTGTCCACAAAAAATGCCACTGCAGGGAATTTGAAGCCATTTCCAACTCTTGCTGTTGCAAAAAATGAGGTCCACCATCGCCGTATAGTTAATTCTTTATTGTAGAAATGTATTTAAAAACATATACAAAAAACTGACTTGCAAGATCAAAAACGAACAGACGAGATCTAAAAACCATCACTATCGCACAGCTGAGGTTGAAAAACTGTGTGGCTTCCCAGACTAGATTCTCCCTCTGGCTCACCTGTGATTCCCTTACTACCCTGGCTAATTAGCACATACACACAGGTGCGCAGGTGACGTAACGATCAAACCATTCACACAAACCTACCACCCACACACACACACTATCCATGCACACACACACACCCAAATTGGCTGCAACAATATTATATGTGCTTCGGGGGATACTGGTTCAAGCAAAAATAACAGTTAGGCATGTTTCAATTGCTACCACAAATAAAATGAAGGACTTACTATGTTCGGGTGCTGGAGGTATCGGCTGTGCTGTGTCTTTGCAGGGTGACACGGTGAGGTCCACAACAGCAGGTGTGGCTGCTGTTGTAGCCGTGGTACTGCTGGCATTGCTGTGGCACACACACCAACAAGGGGTGGCGACATCTGACTTCTTATAGTCTCCACACTTTTTATCTGACTGGCTCTTGTTCTCCACAAAGCTTCCTCCATCTTGTAGTTTAGCTGCCATCACACAATGAAACACAGATAGAACTATCAGTGACTGCTATAGGCCATACATGCCATACATCCAAGTGACACTGCCTGCATAAGACAATTCTGCTCTAATTTATCTGTGCACCAAAGCTTTTTAATTTGTTCATGGATACAAGTAGGCCTACATGCTTATACAATTGTTTTTGGTTTCTTTGTCCTCAGTCAGACATACCAAACTGAGCACGTTGCCATCCCAGAGCCGAGCACAGCAAAGCCAAGCTCTTTCCACTTCCTGTGGGACTCTCCAGCAAACAGTGGTTCCCATAGTTCAGCCCTCGTACGATCTGCAGTAAAAAAGGTACAGACACAATCACTAAATGACAAATTCACACATAATATTGCACGATTTCAAGTACTAGTGGGGTGTTTTCATTCTGAGGGTATTTGTACCTTTTTCGTGCATCATTTTAAAGACAACAACCCACAACACAGTCCAAGGCATAAACAGGTTGTATACTCTATTCACCAATTATATATGAGCTATCATATTTACCTTCAGTAACTAAGGGTTTGACTCAGGCTCCACATACTGCATCACTGTGCCATTAGACAATAATGCATGATTTTATATCTACTGACATTAATATGCCATCTGGGGCTTTTCTGTGTGGAGTTTACATGTTCTCCCTGTGTTTGCGCGGGACTCTTCCACTTGTCCAAAGCACAAAAACATGCAGTTTAAGTGAATTGAAAATTCTAAATTGCCTGTGGGTGTGTGTTGCATTGTGTGTGAATGGTTGTTTGCCTATCTAACTTAGTATTACTTGTATGGCAATTGGCAACCCAATAATTCCCTTTAAATTATAGCAGGCCCACATGCTATGCAAATCCACTCAACATTAACTGGTTTTATCAAGTGGCAAAGGGTTTACTCACGGAATTCATCATAGCCAGCTGGGATGGGTATGCCTTGCAAGGGAAGTTGATCTTCACCCCTCCAATGGTGTACTCCACTGAGGATGTAGCCATGTTCCTGTCCCTGCTCCACAGAAATATCTAAAAATAAATAAAACATGTGATACGTATAAAACGGGTAGCTCAAATTAAGTAATCTGATTGGTTCATAGCCGTGATAAAAAAAAAATAAAATAAAATAAAACATACAACGGCCATGACTTCTAATTTCTTTGTAAGATAAGTTACTCCGCTCTGAGAAAAAAAACGTTAGACTAACAAACTGATAGCTGGTGCAACAGAGGGAAGCTATTGCAGTACCATGATGATACATGCCTGGTTTAAAAATCGGCAAAGTTTCTCTTTAAGTTTATGAATATTTTCACGGCTTGCTTTAGCCTGCCCTTTCCGACCGGGAAACAGAAGCGGTTACCTCTTCAACGCAACCAGACTCCATTGACAAAAACAGTAATTTTACTTTGCAGAACACGAGAGTTGTACTGCCACTGCCTCGATCTGTCAGTTGCTGGTCTAGTTTGTGTGTGTGTGTCTTTCTTTAGCGTTAAGTGAAAGAAATAGCCTGTGCTAGCTGCTAGGGTAGGCCGAACAAACGCCCCTTAGCTGTGATACAATCACAACATATCACGGACTCAAGTGAGCTATTGCTTAAATATTAGACAGACACGTTCTACACAGTGTAACGTTAATGTGACTAAAGCCATTGTCACGTACGGCAACGCATTAACTCACACGTTAAAAGTATGTTAACTAGCTAGCTAACACACTTAAGTAACATACTGTTAAGATTTTGCCGACAGTTTAACAAACGTCATTTTTCACCTGTTTGCTGTCTGTGTACGTTGTCACCTAACCTAGAGTTGAGAGGCAGTCGTTTGTAGCTGTTAACGTTAAGCTTAACTGACTGCCTAGCAAGAGCTAATGCTACGTTACTTTGATTCATTACTGGTATCCATATCCCATGGTTAAACTGGTGACCAGCAACGTTACTGTCTAAATGTTCAGACAATATAAGCGACCAATTTAACGAACACAAGCTGTTTAGGTGGCCCCTGCTCTCCCCATGATTCTTCCCGCTCTCAAAAATCACATTTCAGTACTTGAAAGGAAGCTGGTGATATTACACGTTAGGTGTTCCTACAGCTGCTTATAAAATAAAATATGTTTGTGAACCCCCATTAATTACAATTAAAAGCACACTCTCTGTATTTTCTTCAAAACATACTTTGGAGTAAATAATTATCCTGCACGTTTTTACTGGGTACGTAAAATGACCAAACTTGTGATAAGTGGACATGTTTACGCTTTTATTTCGAAAGGTCAGTGTGGCCTGCTGTTTGCAACTTGACGTTTGACTAAAACCACAACGGAAGTTATATTGGTAAACATCCGCATAGGGTCCAATAAGGGTAAAGTCTTGATAGGGCCCGGTGTTCCAGTGTTTCACAGTTTAGTCCAAATTTGTATACCTCCGTTTCCTGCTCGTTTTATCTTGATTTGATCTCAATGGAAAAAATGCATATTGCTTCAGGACATAGTAATGGGGCAGTGATAACAAAAAATATATATTTTGTACAGGACTGTACCAAAACAGGATTATATACTTGTAACGGACAAGGTAGTAATGTATGATAAAAAGCAGCAATATATATATTAATACAAATATAGATTAAAGCATTAAGACACCTTATATTAATAAGGTGAAAACAAACAGATATACAAAAATACGAATGCTTTCGTTATGAAAATGACAAGTATGTGACAAAAGCAAAAAGGTGAGTGGGGAGCCTATTTTTGTAAGATGTGAATGTTACATTTTACAGTCTTATAAATGCAGAAGGCATTAACAATTAAAAATAAGTCACTATCTAATTGCAAAGCATAGTAATCACTGTACTTCAGAGTGCTTTTTATTTAAATAGGTTCATTTCCAAAGTGTTGTTCACATTTACACTGTACACATGCACTTTAGGCTGTTAGCACAGCCATCCGAATCAGGGATGCCATTGAGAAATCTTTAAAAAAAACAACAAAAAAACACATAAAAATCAGAGTAATCCCGAGCAAAGATTACAGACTGTATTTGCAGAGAGAACGTGTCAAACATCAACATTATCACTCCTTATTATACAATATTTTAACCAATCTATAATGCTACTAATTTCTCTTAGAAATTGCACTTAGCTCAATGAAAATACATCATGTAACAAGGTTTTACAAAGATTGAGACATCTGTTATATTTGTGTAATGGTCATTATTATTTTGCAGTGAATATTTCTCATCTAAAAATCATACACTGTCTGTTCTGTAACAAAACCATCAGAGGTGAAAGGGGGCTACTCTACTCACATTAATGAGGATTCTCTTCTACTTATGAAAGTTAAATTTATTTTATTTTACCTCAAATATCCATCATTTGCTGTGAGACTCAAATCATCTCATTCATACCTAGTTGCATCATTTTCAAAGAAAAAAAACCCCCACTCTTATCAAAGATAATAAGGTCACCATAATAGTGCAAAAATATTCTCTTAGGAAGTCCATGCGTTGTGTTTTTATTCACAAATGAGCCTTGTGCATACATCCGTAACCACCATACAACTAAAGCTGCAGCGTGGAGGAACAATGGCATCTATATGGAAATGCTAAAGAAACCTTTGAGGAAAAATAGCCATTGCCTTGTTGCAAACAAGATAAATCAAAGTAGCAGGATGGACCATTGGTGTGAGACAATCCCGTATGTAGAGCCCAACATGCTTGAGATGGAGCATTTTTCTCACAGATGTATGGTTGAACAGACAATGTGACATCACTACACTGATACATCCAGTGCAGCCACAATGGAAGTCTGGCAGCACAAAATATTGACAAAACATTGATTGTAAACATCAGGTTTTGTGTCGGTTCCTCAGAACCAAAGTCTTTGTTTTTTTTTTAGAGCCTGGACGTAGCAAACTCAGAGGGGAAAAATGCATCATTGTAGAGACAGATATACCAACTTCTGCTAAAGCTTCAGCAGAAGGCTGAAGAAATATAGAAAATCATTATCGGATGTATGAATGGGTGAAGCTGGCTCAGGGGAAGGGATTACACCAAAAATCTCAACTGTAATGCGTCATTACAAATAACAACATTGGAATATGATGATGACAAGAGAGTGGATCTATTCCTTAAGAAGCTATGTGCAATTAAAACCTTCCAATTTGAAACCTCAAAAAGGAACAGATGTGTTATGTCACATGCATACTCTCAAAGAAGAAAAATGCTACTAACACCAATATATTTATATATCCATATACACAATGTAGTAGCTTACTGGTTTGTGACTGTAGCAGCACCTTCAGTTTAAATTCAAGACAA
Source organism: Perca flavescens (assembly GCF_004354835.1). NCBI lineage: Eukaryota > Metazoa > Chordata > Actinopteri > Perciformes > Percidae > Perca > Perca flavescens. The sequence continues at coordinate 32,142,137 of NC_041333.1, read as the reverse complement.
ATCTCCAGTGATTAAATAAAATGAGAATAAAAATACATAAATAGGTTTGTAACAGGGTGTGCACACACAATGTTATATGGAGTGAATCGGAGATGAAAGCTGTGGTGGAGCTCATCTAAATTTTCATGTTTTATCATCAACGATAAAAGAAGGTTTAAAAAATATATATTTTTGTTTTAAATGAACAGTTTGACGTACTCAAGCTGAACAACAAAACGCATTATATTTACACCAGCATCGTTAGCCATACTTATTTCTTACAACCGTTACCAGAAAGAGGTGGCGTAGGACATATTTAATCAGCCTTTCCAGGTATTTTTAAACAAGACACAAAAAGGTCTTGTGAAAATTAGCACTCCTTAAGTTTTCAAAAGACTATTGTACTGGTGCTAAGCACGGAGAAAAGTCTTTCCACAACCTCTACGGCAGGGGTCACCAACCTTTTCGAAACTGAGAGCTACTTCATGGGTATTGAGTCATACAAAGGGCTACCAGTTTGATACGCTCTTCTGAAATAACAAATGTGCGCAGTTTGCCTTTAGTTATATATGATTATTAATGATTAATGATACTCATCTATGTGAAGACACTGATCATGTTAATGATTTCTCACAATAATTATCAACAATGACTTAATAAGGTGGGAAACAAGATAATATCAATATTCAATTTTCATTTTTAGAACAGGCCTGAGGGCTACTCATGTGGTCCTTGGGGGCTACCTGGTGCCCGCGGGCACCGTGTTGGTGACCCCTGCTCTACGGTAAGGTTGGTTTGCACTGAGAGAATGTGCAGGACAAACATAAGGAACAGAAATGCCACTGGTTGATGTGTGTGTGTGTTTCAGCACACACACACTGTGGGCTTGTTATGCTTCTGGAGAATAGGGGAGACGTTATTGGAATCCTTCTGTTTTTTCTCTGCGTTGTGTTGGACCAGCGGCAGCCTGTCGGCAGTCCTGCGTCTGGCCTTCTTGGCCGACAGGCCGGATGATGAGCCGCCAATAGTTCTTTTGCTGTTGGGTGTCCTGCTGCCAGTTGTCCTGTCAGTGGGACTGGACTGACTGGGCAACTCAGCACTACTGTTAGGACCCAGTGGAGTCAAGGTGAACGCGTCAGACAAAGTCATGTGGTACAGGCTGTTGCTTCCTGATAGGCCGTCCCGTCGCTCCAAGGCAGGGAGGAGCTCGCACATGGCCGAGAGAGAGTCTTCCTCTTGAGGCCGCTGCAGAAGAACAGGTTCAAAAAAAAATAATAATCAGTGAGGACAACTACAGCACTTATGATTGGTCAGATATTTCACTAATAGTTCCTACTACTAGTTTCCAAAAACTGCAGTGGCTTTTCGTTACAAATGTAGCACTTTCTGACCTTACCCCTTTTGAAGTATACACATTTTTTTCTTAACACCTACACGAGAGAGTGTTAGAATTTGGCTACATTAACCAGAATGACCAATCCTTCAGTCCTTCAGGGGCCCTAAAAGTTTACCCATATTGGATGACCACCCCACCTAAAGACACATATCTTCTTCAAAAACAAAACATAACCATATGTTTTTTTGATCATCAATGTCACTGGAGGGACAGTGGGGAAAATCTCACCATGTTTCATATGCTGCAGTTTCAGAATGCCTGACCCCCGACACCCCTACTGTCCATCCATTTTAAAAGGCATGTCTTATTTTGAAAGAAAGCTACAAGAAGGTGTTCTACTTCTCAGATGGTTGTGCAGCAACACAATACAAGCCTTCCAGAACCTTTGAATTCACTTGGAAGAATTTGGTGTCGAAGCAGAGTGGAGCTACTTTCCAACTGCTCATGGCAAAGGACCACGTGATGAGACAGTAAAACGTCTGGAAACTAGAGCTGGTATACAACGCACATTTCAGATCCAAACACAGAACCCACATCAATTGTACCTCTTTGCTAAGTTGTAGGAGAGTTAAGTTTTCACATAAGAAACTAAGCTTCAAACCACAGAGATTTAGTTAGAAGAAAAAGGTTGAGTGAAAAACCACGCTTGCGGTCTAGACACAGGTAAGGTGTTGTGTAATGCCCCCCTGTACACACTCCAGGTGAGTATGAAAATGAAACTATGCAAAAGAAAGTCCTGCACAATGTCAGCCATATGTTAATTGGAGATGCAAGGCTTCTGTTATGAACCTTCATCAGGCATCGACTACGTGGGAAACCAACACTTTCTCAACTTTCTAAAATGTTGACAATTAAACCAAAAACCTTCTCTAAATTAAAAATAAAAAGGTACAAGTTTTAATTTGTTACACTCGCTAATAATGTCTCAATGTCCCACACTGCGGTTCATCATATGGAAATTCTTGGGTGCAAAATAAATTCTGAATCATTTCTTTTTCACAACAATTTCAAAATAAGAGTGTATTGTGTTTCTTTGTGCGCGTTTGTTGTCATCCTGCACTCACCTGAAGGAGAGGCGTGTCAGCGCGGGATATGGAGGTAGGAGGACACTGGGACACCTTGGCTAGGTCCAGCAGCACCTCCTCAAGGTGCAGCGTGTCCTGGGAGGTCCCAGGCTCCTGCAGGGCGATTACAATGGCGCTGGTGTTGTCAGCACGCAACATGCGCTGGCGCCACCGCAGCAGAGCATGGCTGACAAGCTGCCGGGCACTCGATACCCCACATGGTGCCTGCAGCATGATATGAGATGGACATTATTCTGTTAGATCATTATTCAAATATCATTATATTGTTTAAGATTATTTTTGGGGCATTTTAGGCCTTTATTTCTATAGGACAGCTTAGACTTGAAAGGGGAGAGAGGGGGGGGAATGACATGCAGCAAAGGGCCGCAGGTCAGAGTCGAACCAGCGGCCGCTGCATCGAGGAGTAAACCTCTATATGTGGGTGCCCGCTCTATAGGGGTGCAAGACATATCGACTCAATATCGTTATCGCAATATCATGTTGCGCAATATTATATCGAGGGGTGCAAGATATATCGATGCAATATCGTTATCGCAATATATCGCAAGTGTCGCAATAAGTATGCAATATTTTGTTTATTTTGTGGAGCGCTGCGTCCCATCCGTTGGCTGTGTGGGTTAGTTGAGTTTGATTTGGAGCTCGCTTGAAATGCTATAATGATCATGTTTCATTGGCCAGTTACTGTGCCACCTGCACATTAGTACACGTCAGCGCACGGGTCCACTACGTGACAAACCCTATGGTGCGTACCCATGACGCGTGTGCATATTTCGACAGAGTGACAGCGTAAGTGAAGAAATAGATAGAGACAACAAAACGGAACAAATCAGAGAAGAGAAAGAAAAGTTGTGTCCTGTTCTCTTTATTTATTTATTTTATACTGTCCAACCAGTAAAACATGTCCTGTTCTGTAGACATGGTCCTTCGTTATTTATGTATTCATGTTGGACCAGTCCAATATGACTGTCAGTTGAAATAAACCTTGTGTTGTAAGAAAACTTGTTTAATTTATTATGAATTTATTTTGATGCGTTTTCCCCTAACTTTTGTAATTTTACATAGGTTTAAAAATATCGAAATTAATATCAATATCGCAATATTCATAATCGATATTGCAATATCACATTTTGCCAATATTGTGCAACCCTACTGCTCTACCAAGTGAGCTAACCAGGCGCCCCATTATAGGGCATTTTGATCATGTTTATTTATCTAATGTTTAGTCTACAACAGACGACAATCCAGGTAGTTAGGAAAGGAAGTCATCAGGGCTCCAGACTGCAACCAAATTTTGGTCGCATTTTGTGACCAAAATTTGAGAGTGTGCGACTGAATTGTACATCCAGTCGCACATGTGCGACCAGTGAATTTGCCCCCCCCTTCTTTTTTTTTTCACGTTAAACGTCGAAATTTCGGTACCTGAGAGCAAGTAAGCGCAAGCTTATCTGTCCTCTCTGAAAATTGACAGAGAGCAGAGCTCTGACACAAACACACACACACTCGCAGAGCTGCAGACGGTGCAAACTACAAAGTTTTTCATAACTTCACGCAGACAGCGTTTACCGCGATATTATATTAATGGCGAGCCGAAAACGGTCGCAGTGCTGTTGACATTACACTTCCTCGGAGACGAGCAGGCACAACAGTGGTTTCTGTGCCCTGGTGACTGACTGACAGGCTGAGGTTGTAAGGCAAGGCAACTTTATTTCTACAGCACCTTTCAGCAACAAGGCAATTCAAAGTGCTTTACATCAAACATTAAAGACCAATTAAAAATGGTCATGATGAAAATAAAGCAAGCTAAAAAATAATATACAAATACAAAAAAATACAAAATAAATATTTTGATTTTTTTTACTGTCATGACAGCGATGGGGCTGTCAGTTTACCTTCCATGTTGCATCTTGAAAAGTGACACTGAATTTGACACAGCACATTGTAATTGCTGCATCTATTATCAAAGTAGTTATTAGTAATACAGTGGAAATTAGTAGAAATGTGAATATTTGGTTAGCATGTTGATTTACGGTGTGTGCCCCTAAATTTTCTGGTTGTGCCCCTAAAATTTTCAGTTGGTGGCCACTGTGCTCCTAGTGGAAAACAGTTAGTCTGGAGCCCTGAGTCATCCATCTATAATGATCCAAGTTGATAATGCTATCATGCTATAATGCTAAAGAGTAACCTACCCTTTACAGAAACAAGTTTGGTGATGTAGCACTCCACTCACCATTGCCTCATTGTTGTTCTGACACATGGAGATAGCCTCTTGAGGTGGCACCATGTTCCACAGACCGTCGCTGCCCAGGATGATGTAGCGGTGTTTTCTGGGATCAAGGATCACCACACTAGTGTCTGGCTCTGGAGAAACCACAAACTCTCCGCTGTAGAAGTCATAGCTCCACAGATCACCTGTTGCAGAGAAGAGAAACTTAGCTAAAAGCTTCTCTGTTGTTTGTTTTGCTAGCCGTTCCGGCCGCACATGCACGTGGTCATGAAAAAACATAGGTATTTCACATATTGGGGAGCAGTCTGTGAGAGCCGTGTGGAGGCAATCGCCAGCCCGCTGTTCATTTCAGTGTTTCGAGTACAGCCCCTTTAACAAACACTCTCCATGATGACTAGCTGGGGGACTGCCCTCCCTCTCTTTCACTTTTCACTAAGAATTCTGCACAAAAGCCAGTCTTCTGAGTTTGGTAAAAAAAAAAAAAAAGCACTTGTAAAAAGCTGTTCTGCTAGGCATTTAATCACCTGAATGGCGGAAAGCTTTCACAAGATTTTTAATGAATGTAAATAAATCAAAAGTAATAAAGTGGCTGTTTTTTCTCTGACTCTAGCAATCGATCTCTGTATTTCTGAATGTATTAGTCCTTTGGTCTGAATGAAGAACCATGGCTGTTGACCATTGAGGCCCAAAAGCTCTTGAATGAGTTTCTTTTCCTACCTAGAGCTCGGGCTACTGCCAAGAATGGTATCTGGTCAATGACAGTGCTTCGACGGACTGGGCCGTTGTGACTCAGCCTTGGCCTCTTCCAGACCACCCGGTTCACTCCAGACTTCTTGATAACACTGTTAGCAGGTAGAGAAGGGGAGAGAAGAGAGAAGCTGACTTTGAGCAAAGTATCCACAAATTTCAGAAAGACAGTTTTAGATCAGGTCGGCCGCAACAGGGATTATTATACTCAACTGCTAGATTATTAGGTACACAGAGCTAAAGCTAATGTGGATTAGGGTCTTTTCAGACCTGAAAGTCCATCCACGTTTTTGTTACATTGTATACATTAGATCCGGTTAGATTTGGTTTCACATTGCAACTAGAAGGGCACTCAGAGAGCACAGACCTCAGCCAAAGCCATGCCCTAGAGGCACTTGAGTTCCTGCCCGCACCCACAAAAAGATTTTAATTTTCCCCATTGGTTTTGGCAATATTTGTGCTTTGGTAAAACAGCGCCCCTGCCAGCACATCATTAAAAGTTCTGACGGAGAATGGTACTGCAGCACAGGAGACACCGAGAGGAATTCCAAATCAAAAACCCCACAAAATGATAAATAAAAAATGAAGTTCTGTGAGAAGGGAAAAGCTGCGAACATCATGAAGACACCGCAGTAACTCTATAAAGCGCTGTGTTGTGTCAAAGTGGTGTTTGTGATAGAATGTTCCTCCTTTCACGTTAATAAGAAACACGGTGGTGTCTGTGAGAAGAGGATGTACTTGGATAGAATTAAAAAATAATACTTTAACACATGCTCTTTGGTGGATTATGTGTTTTCCAAATTACAGGAGATGCTTGAACAAAGTCAGAAGAGATTGTGAATCTAACTTTATTTATTGGTGGTAGAGCTGCGTTGTCATTTTCCTTATTACCAGTATTATTTTCTTGTTTTTGTTGCTGATGAAATGCTTTTTTTTTTTTACTTAGGTGATTTGCATTGACAGGTTGAGTTGAGAATGAATACAATTTGCATCCTCCCACACATAAGGATAATCACATATCCATGTATAATAAAAATGATTGATGTTAAGATACCATGGCCCTACTGCCCAGGCCTAATGTTTGCTGTAATATGATTTTAAAGCAGCACTACTCCTCACTAGCTATATTATATACTGCATTCTTCTTGCATTCCTAACAACATGAATAAATCAAATGCACCCTCTTTACATCTTGTACTGTATTATGTTATGCAGTAAAGCTGGACTACATACAGCAACATGTGTAGGGTCCATTTGCAAAATAGTCACCACTTAAAGTGCAACTATAAATCCCCTTTAAAGCTGTGGAGTTACCCCTGTCATGTAAGCATAACAGTTTTGTTATTGTCAAGCCATCCTGGGGCATATCACTTAAACAACATCTTATCAGTAGACATTCCACAGACAGCATAAGAGACCTTACCCCTTGAGGAAGATAACATTTCAATCTGCTTTTGTTCAAAAGAGATGCTTTTTGGTTACAATCACTTCTTTTTTGTAGATGGGGGCTGGTGGGCGTCGTGAGAATAAATAAACTGGTAATAAACTTTATTTGTCTTGTTCCAAGATATATCCTTTGAGAACACAATTAAATTTAAATACAATGCAAAGGCAGGGTGTTTTGTGGAATAAGCCATACCTCCCTCCCAGACCTTCAATACGCTCCCTCTCTCTGGGTAGTTCAGGTTTGTGGTCTTGTGTGACTTCCACAGCTCTGATGAATGGGACGGAGGGGTCATCCTGGATCCCTAGAACCACTGCCGAGTCCCCAACGTGGGCCACATACATGCGATTTCCTCGTATGAAAACTACACTGGCTGTGGTGCCCGATGTGCTAGGAAGGCCTGTGAGTGTCTTTGGCCATTCAGCTGAGAAAATGAAAGAGGGAAAATTAATATACTGAGCTTTAACCTGTACTGCTTATAAACTGCTTACTGTACATCTCTGAACCACACATTCCAGCACAGCAAAATGATGGTCAGTAAAGAAATGCTCCTAAAATGGATTTTGTGTTTATCTTTGCTAATCTCCATCAAGATTATTTGAGAGCATTGAGCCTGACGACAACATTGTAACCTTTAGGTTAGTCTATTGGATGCACTATGTCCTGGAGCAGTCTTTCCGATGTAATCAAAGTCACACATGCGCTTTTACAGACATTGCGTGATGACAGCATGTGACAAGCTGTAAAACAGCTGACATGCCCAGGCATATCCCGGCAGTCAGCAGGTGATGTGTCGAAGTCTGTTCTCCGTTTCCCTCCTGTTAAAATGCGTAGCGCCCCCCTCCATAGTTAAGGTTTGGTTCGGGTTTAGGTAGGGGGGGGGAACAGACCTCTCGACAGATAAACAGACTTCGATACAACACCGGTGTCTGTACGACACAGCACACACTGGCTATTTCACGATTCAATATGTTTTGTAATGGGTAATAACGAAATATGTAACTCTAACGAAATGTTAAATGACTAAGTGTATAGTGAGTCCAAGAAAACAATAAAATTGGCCGACTACTTTACGGAACTTAAACGTGAACAGACTTCACAACTGGTAACTGCTTGACTGTGTCCGATGTGGCAGGCTCTGTTGTTGAACCGGTGGCTCCTACTACTTCGTTAGCTCTGTTGCCTTTGGTTGCTAAAACTGTTGGCCCATACATCATTTTACATTTAGCGATAAATAGCAACAGAGACGAATACTACACATAGTGCCAATTGAAATAGATAGGCCTTTTCGAAGATTTACATAAAACAGACAGCTGATGACATTATATGTCATACTTTAACTTGGTACGATGATGGTAAACTTACGTAGCTTTTTCCACATAGCGTGGTGGCAGGCTACAAATCCTTTGCGTATGGCAGAGCAGACCTCCCGGTCACAGTCCGACCAGAACCCCCGCTGCTTTTTCATGAACTCCCACAAATAGTCTCGTGCAAACTGCGCAGCCTCGCGACCTCCGTGCCCGTCAAATACAGCGAAGAACGCTACGGAACGGCGGGAAGGACTCGCATAGCTCTCCTGAACTCGCGGCGGGCTCTGACCTCCCGATAAAGATGTGTCCACTAAAATACTTTGGTCTTCCGTTTGCACAGATTCACATGATGCATCTGAAACCTGTGGGGACACGGCGGTTTCACCAGTCCGGTCTGGATGCGTGTCCGCAGCCAGATAACTGACCGTGCAGTCTCCCCCACTGCTCTCTTCTGGCTCACCCGAGGTCGGCTCATCTTCTCCCGGCTCGGGCTCTACTATGACCTCGGTCACATCTTCCATGTATTTCCTGCCTCCTTGGTCGGTAAATACACTCACTCGCATCAATAATGCCTTTTCCATGGCTCCAAAAATAAGTCGCTCTCCAATTTGTCGGTACTGTTAGCATATAAAATACCAGGAGAGTAGAGTTTATTGCAGCGCAACGTCCTGCCTTTGTTTATGTTCGGGCGTGGAAGGCATGCTCATACGCGTTGACGTCAAAAAACTGTCTTCTTCTGCACGTAGACGTGGCAGCGCCAATGCAGCTGTTGCCCTCTAGAGGTTGGTCCCCGACCCCAAGCAGCAACAGAGGTAAATGTGCAGCACAAATGTATGAACAAGTACGTTGTCTATGTCTATGTCGTTATATATGTGCCTCATTCCTGAATGAATAACTGTATGTTTTGAGCACAGAAAACTATATTTTGCAAGCACATAAAATTACGTTTTGAACAGGAATTAGCACTTGCAAAAAATAAAATTTCGTTTGAGCAAACAAAAACCTATTCCGTGGTCAATAAATGTATTTGCAGCATGTTTGCTATTATCCATATTAACGTGCAATAACAACCTCTCTCACGCATGTGCCCGCTCAAAAACTATTTCTCTGAGTGCAGGTTGACGCTGCTGCGCTCGGGTCACGTCTCCGATACTCACACATTTTTCCACTCTGTGCACGCTCAACTCTTGACACACTCCCTCAAATTGGTTACAACTATGCCGCAAAACTAACCAATCGGAGAATTAAGGGTCAATTCTGATTGGCTGTTCGTCTCCAATTAGATCGCAAGTAGCAGGAAACACATCTACAGGGGAACAGTCTGATAAAACCGAATTACGTTTAACACTGTATCCAGCTAATTTAAATAGCTAATTACTCCCCATGCTTCTACTACTACTACTACTACTACTACTATGCTATTCCCTAAAAATTATAATATAATTGAGTAAATGTTCTTCTGTTGGCCTAATATTCAATTCATAGGATTGAAAACCACATTGTGGGGATCCTTTATTTGCAATTAGAGCAACCTAGATTATGACTGGATGGATTCCAATGTAGCAGATTTGTCAGCTAAACATTCATTCTGTGAACTCTAGTACCTATAACAAAAATAGGTGTTGAGATAATAGCCTACTGTTTACGACAAATTCCTACCCTACCTATGTTATATAACAAAAATAGTAACAGCAGACACGTTTTGTCTCTTTTTAGGTGGCAGGAGTAAAAAATTAGTAATACTCCTTTGTTCTCTGGTTTCAGAATGATGAAGACAGTTGGACAACAATTAGATAAAAAATAGGATGTAGACTTTTTTTCCTTGGCAACTATCATGTTTTTTCCAAATGTACGCATTTGTACATATATTGGCAGATTTTTATTTTTAAAGGCCAGTTATTTCATGGATCCAGGATACTATGCATCCTGATAAAGTTCCCTTGGTCTTTGGAATTAAAATAGCCCCACAGGATCACATACCCTTCACCATACCTAGAGATTGGCATGGTTTTATGTCAGTTAGCCTAATAGCTAGTTTGATTTGCATTGAGAGATGATTTTATGGAAAGTACCCCATGCCAACTCACTACAACTGTGCAAAAATCTTAATTTGTAAAGTAACTAGTAACTAAAGCTGTGATGATGTGCAGATGAATGTAGTGGAGTCAAAAGTACAATATTTCTCTCTGAAATGTAGTGGAGTAGAAGTCAAAGTAAACAAGTAAAGTACAAGTACCTCAACATTTGTACTTAAGTACAGTACTTGAGTAAATGTAATTAGTTACATTCCACCACTGGATATGTCCAGCATACTTGTCAGTTTTATTCACACAGTGTACAACAAAAGGCTCAGCTCACCTCTTTTTCTTCTCCAGGGAAGCATACTCCTTTCTACCACTGACGAGGAAGGAACCTATTTGGGAACACTGGTTTATGATGAAGACGGCGCAGCATTTCAGACCTTTAAACTGCCTGTGTGTATGATATGACAGTGTAGCTCTCATCAACATGTAGGCTATAGGATAATAAATAGAGATTATTCTGAGAATGAAAGCTCTTCCTTCCCATGTTAATGGCTGCAAATGGTGGTAGTCAAACTAGCTGTATTATAGAGGTGGATTTCATCATTTTTCTCTCTGACTCTCTTTATTCATTTCTCTCTCTTGTCTCTTACCAGAATCCAGCCAAAGGAGTGTTCCGATATGTGAAGCTACAGATTGGGGAAACATAGACTGCACCTACCTGTACAGCTTCGGGGTTCACGGTATGATAGTTTAAGTTGAAGGTAAATCAACCACAAAACACCTGAATCCACCTGAATTTGTGTACTAAAATTTGTAGTCACTAAAATATCAGCAAACATATATGAATTTCCCCCCAATGTATTTTAAAACATATTGTAAATGGAGGTGGACAAAATATGAAAAACTATATTTTAGTGACTAGAAATTCGATTCAATTCAAATCAATTTTATTTTAGTGTCAAATCGTAACAGAAGATATCTCAGGATGCTTTTCTGTTAGAGTAGGTCTAGACCAGTGGTTTTCAAAGTGGGGTCCGGACCTTAAGGGGGTTCCAGGGGGTCCCCAACAAAAAAAGGGGAATCATTTATTTTTAATATAATTCCATCCATAAGTAACACATTAGCAGCAATTATGACTATTTTGGTCATAGGTTTTATACACTTTATGAACATCTAAAAGCAAAAGTCCTATCAGATGAGGGGACACTGGGACAAAATCGTATTAAATGGGGTCTATGGTCTAATTTGTGTCAGTTTAGGGTTCCTTTGTATTACATTGCCAGACCACAGCGCTGGGGAGTAAGATCTGGCTACATCACACATACATTCTAGGATTGGAGAACAAAACGCTCTGGGCAGTTTGCATTCCTTTAAACCAATTACAATCGTTTTGGGTGCCCCTAAGTTCTGGACGCCGTGACGGTGGCTCTGCAAAAAAGTCTTGTGAAGAAACTTGTTTTGGTGGAACAGTTGCACCCTGCAGAAGAAAAATGCCACATTAAATATAAATTATATTTTAATGTACACAGTGCCATGGATATGCATTGCTAGGCCTCTGTCCTGATTGTAGGGGTGGAACGGTACACAGAAGTCACGGTCCGGTTCATACCTTGGTTCAGACATCACGGTTCGGTTCGGTACAATGGAAGGAAAAGCACAAAAAAAATGCAGAAGGCAATTATTTTTTTTATTGCGCATGTCTCAGGCCGTACCACTGTCATACAGTCTCTCCCCTAATTGTATGTAAAGTAAGATGTAAACAGTAAACAATAAGTACCCCACATTATCTCAAGACTCCATCTGTAACTTGTGAACAAAATAAGACAATCACCTATAAAATTGAAAATACAGCATCTCTTATGAAAGTCCAAATTACATAGAATAATAACAACAAAATTCTACTTAGGCAAGACCTTCCCCCACAAAAGATAAAAGAAAGTATTCTTGCTATTAACCCTTGTGTGGTGTTCGGGTCTGTGGGACCCATTTTCAATGTTTGCTAAAAGAAAAATGATTCTATTTATTATTTATTCTAACTCAAACTCATTGGCCTTGGCTCATTTTCTGTGAAGAACATGAAAAATAACTTATTTTCAATGACTGCACACGGTACACCCCACCTACACATAACTATTACATATGAGGCATTCGGGTCTACTGGACCCGAGTGTATTTAAATGTAGGTGCTATGAAACTATGTTGTCTTTCTGCACCTGCTATTCCCACACAAAGTTACAAAATTGTTACATTGCAAGCACTTTCACCTGTGAAATAAGCACCAATAATGATCAAAAATCTTTTTATAACTGAATTTCCTTATTTTCTCACAAAAAATGAAAATGATCATATGATCATAAATGTGATCTCATAGGGGTAAATAGCAAATATGAACCATAAATTATGTATATATCATTGGTAATTGAGCTAAAGTAAACATCTATTCAGTATTTTACATAAATTGTTATGGCTGTAGAAAATGCCTTTCTACAGGGTCCAGAATTTTGTGCTATGCCCCTGGCGGCACCGGAGCAATCCCGGAAGGTAAGGGGCGATGTACTTCCGCTGATCCAGACTAAGGGGTCCTTGACGTGAAAAAGTTTGGCAACCACTGGTCTAGACCATACTCTATAATTTACAGAGATCCAACAATTCCCCCAAGAACCATTGCACTTAGTCCGGCCGACACAAGGAAAAACTTGTTTTTAACAGGCCGAAACCTTGAACAGAACATTTGTCTAGGTGGGCGGCCATCTGCCTCCACTAGTTGAGGGAAGGATTCATAAACACAAATCTATACGATATGTTCCCAGATGTTTTGCAGTTGATTTACCTTCACTCTTAGGGCGGCATGGTGGCTGTGTGAATGCAGCCTCCCATGTCTGCATGGGTTTACTCCGGGTGCTCCGGTTTCCTCCCACACATGCAGGTGAACTGTGTGTGTTTTGGATTGAATTGGATCATTCAATTGGATTAAATGAATTATAATTACAATACTAAAGATATTGAATTGTAATTATTTTTGCTCTGTGTTTTTTTTTTTTCAACAATAAATGTTAAATGTCATCATTCATCCATCTTGCAGAAACAATTGCCCCTATTGGCTTTTTCCTACATCAGCAATTATTAATCAAGCATGAATTTTTCACTTCACTGGGGGGTTCTGAGCTTGTTGTCAAGCCAATATAGACTTTCCCTTTACTTATTTACATTGATAAAATAAAAGTTTCTTTATTTTCAATAAAAATTATTTGCTAAGATTCCAAATGAATACAGAGTTGAATTAATGTTATTTTGCTGAAAAGGCTTATGATTCCGTGAACTGTTCATACTTGTACAAGGTTTTAGGAAAATGTAGGTTTCATGATGATGCTAAGTATTATCAAGAATTTATATGATAAGTAATCTGCTAGAATTAAAAGGAATGGGCATTTAACAATTAGTTTCACTATTAAAATCCTCTTAGCATTGTTCATCTAACCACTGATGTCCTGATTTATTTGAGTGACCCCTCTTTCTCTCTTCCAATTTAATGAAATCACTTCTAGTTTTTGGATCTTTGTCAAGGTATAAATTAAATGTACAGAAGACCCAGGTGCTAGTTTATAAATAAGACCCTCTTGATTACATAAAGTCTGATTATAAGCTTTAATGGCAGGCAGAATCAATGAAATATCTCAGGGTGTTTCTGACAAAAGATTTGGACAGACCAAGAAAAAAAGGTGGTTTAGCACTGCCATACCTGAGGGACTATCACAGGGCTGCCCAATAAGAGTATGAGTTTAACAATTGAAAGATATTGAGACTGCTCTGACAGACAATACCCCAATTCAAAATATAAGAATGAGGACAACCCATAGGACCAGTCTACCTCTGAAAATATGGAACGATGTGATAAAAAGGTTAAATCTAAAAACTGTAGAAAGGTTTCTGACATGGTGTGCATGGGACACTGATTATACCCTGTATACTCGAGACAGCTGGTATAAAAATTGGGCCACAAGTGCGTAAAGTACCAGTATGACTAATGGGGAACATTTGTACATTTTTCTTTATCAAGTAATCATAGGTAAGAAGAAACACAAAAGAAGGGCAAAATGAATGCATTTTACTCAGCTTATGGCTCACAAAGCCTAACAGAATTTATTTCTACAATGGATTTTTGAACCAGAAAGCAATCTCTACAGCATATGTGAAAGAAGAAATGGGAACAATTCTGTATTTTAACATTGATAGAGAAAGCACGAGAGTCTATGCACAAGCCAATGGCAAACAACTGCCTTTCTGAAGTGGAGAGATTATTGCTGGAAGAATGTAATATGCTTTTGTATTCAACAGAAGAAAAAAAAGGACTTGAGAGGACTTAACTTGCTGGAGACAATGTGGTTTTGTGAATGCCAAATATCATAGTTTTTGGGACTGCAATTCATTCATTTTGGCAGGACGTGTAAAGGTTGGAGAGCGTATACTCATGATATTAAAGTGCTCATATTATGCTCATTTTCAGATTCATAATTGTATTTAGAGTTTATATCAGAATAGGTTTACATGGTTTAATAAAAAAAAAACACCATATAGTTGTTGTATTGCACATTGCTGCAGCTCCTCTTTTCACCCTGTGTGTTGAGCTCTCTTTTTTAGCTACAGAGTGAGACATCTCACTTCTGTTCCATCTTTGTTGGGAGTTGCACATGCACTGTAGCTAGGTAAGGACTATAAAATAAAATCTAGTCACAAATGTACTTTTTACATTACGGTTTTTCCAAACCCGGTTCAAAGCTGTAGACTATGTGTGCATGAGTAGGCTAGTTCCAGTTCCAGAGGGGTAATGTTTGCCGACAGATTAGTTTGTGGTGATGCCATGGTGAATTGTAGTATCCACTCAAATCAGCTGTTCTGGACCCGAAAACGCAGAGTTTGTTAAACCGGCTCCTTCCTGAAACAGGCCCCGGAAACAATGACTGACACAGGTAGGCAAGACCAGATTATTATGCAGCTTGCCATTTTGACCTCTTCATGTTAAAATACTTCTGATGAACTCCCCTACACATAACACAGAGCCTCCTTTTTGTTTTTAAAAACATTCATTAATTTAAAAAATATTTTTTTATGTAAAAAACATGCTATAAATCTATTATGTGGCTTGACCTTTTGACTTATTCATGTCAAACCACTTTTGATGAACTCAACTAACTCCCCTAAACATAACACAAAGCTTATTTAAAAAAAAAACATCCTTTGATTTTTAAAATATTTTTTAATATTAAAAAATGCTATAAATCTATTATGTGGCCTGAACTTTTGACCTACTCATCTCAAAATACTTGTGATGAACTCCGCTAACTCCCCTACACATAACACAAAGCTTATTTAAAAAAACAAAACATCCTTTGATTTTTTAAATATTTATTATTATTAAAAAACATGCTATAAATCTATTATATGGCTTGACCTTTTGACTTAT